>NW_023466207.1:0-7801 GCF_013731165.1 Rhagoletis pomonella | reverse complement strand
TCAAGATGTCATCCAGAAATTCTCACCTCAAGGCATCAACTGGGAATTTATTCCACCAGGAGCCCCCCATATGGGCGGTTTGTGGAAGTCCGCAGTCAAAAGCTTTAAAATGCATCTCAAAAGGACTGCTGGACCCAGCAAATTGACATTTAAAGAGTTCACCACCCTGTTAGTCAGAATAGAGGCCGTATTAAACTCCCGGCCAATCTCTGCTCTATCCCAAGACCCCACAGACCTCACAGCGCTTACGCCTGGCCACTTTATATGAGGCGCCCCCCTCTTAGCACTCCCTGAAGTCGACCACAGCCATCTGTCCCTCCTTAATAGGTGGGAGAAAGTAAAGGTGTTACATCACGAGTTTAGTCGAAGGTGGAAAGAAGATTATATCAAGGATTTACAGAAAAGATATAGATGGAAAAATATCGAAAGGTCACACCCCGGCAAAGACGGGCATATTCGAGTTATCGGTGTACGCACCCAATCTGGCACCCTTTCTCGCCCCATAGTTAAAATATGTCCGTTGCCAATGAGTGACGCCCCTCTGACTTCTCCGAATACGCAATAATTAAAGCCTTTAAGCACTTTCATGACAACAGACTCTCTTAGCTCATATGTATTTAAAAATCTGTATATGAATAAAATATTCTGATCTCCCGTTTCTTCAATTGTCTTGTAGACTCTCCACTGATAGTCTAACTTCACCGTCTTACTTACAGAGGGGAGAACGGCAACACCAATGGCGTCCCGAAACCTGCGCCACGAAGCAGCAACGGTGGCCCAACACTTGTACCGCGCAGTAGCAGCGGCACTCCTACACCAAAACCGCGGGCCAGCAGCGGCGGTCCCACCCCGGCACCCCGTACAGTACAAAAAACGCAGCAAGAGGCCAGGGTTATCGATATGGTTCCTGACACTCAGCCCGACGACGAGGGAGCGGACTATCTGCGGTGCCGTTTATGTGCACGCCATCACGCCTTGCGCGTATGCCACGTATTTCGCGCGATGCAGCCAGCGCAGCGTTACCTGATCGCTCGTGCGCACCACTTCTGTACCAACTGTCTTGCGCTATTACATCACAGCAGTGAATGTCCATCCGCTGGCGTATGCAGGCTTTGCGCCCAACGCCATCACACCCTTCTTCACCGCAAGAACACTTCCCAAGCGCATCCACCGCCACGTTCAGCTCCAGCTCCAGCGCCACGCATAACATCGACTCGACGCTCAACCTCGGCGCCACCCAAATCCGCTTCCAACCGCTCGCGCCGACCGCCCCGCAATAGAAGGTTCGTCATACCGCACGTATAGTGCGTAACATAGCACCTCGAGGCAGGGCGACCCGGAGTCTTTTTAAGGAGGCGATCCGAAAGCTACGGGAGTTGGAGAGCAGTCTATCCGCTTAGCGCGTCTAGGGGCGGCAGGATAGTTAAACGAGCTACGAATGCCGTTTAACACAACGCAAGAATGCACCTTTCACAAAATTGAATTCCTTAAAATTATAATTCGACAACGCAAAAATGCAGTGTTTATGAAATTGAATTGTTTAAATTGAAAACTTACATATTTATATTTATCTATTATTACCTTGAATTATCCGACTTGTAAAACGTATTTAGTGAATACCCTAACTTGCATTGTAAAGGTTTTATAGTAGTTTGTATTGAATTCGAGTGGTTGGCAACGCGCGTTGATAATGCAGCGCGCGCAGCTGACATATAGGTTGACAAATGTCAACAAAGTAAAACAAATACATATACATGAATTTTTCAACCCTTTTCGCGTGCGGTCGCAGCATAGAGTCTTTTTTTCCAATAATATTCCTAACGTTGTTCCAAGTTATTAAAATAAACGAAATTGTACTTTAACGCTAAAAGTGCAGTGGTTTTTCTTTTCAAGTATTAAGACTAGCCGGTCGCCAAATTCGTATTGTTTACACGAGAACTCACCCCCTCACTTTGGAGAATCTGGTGAATGTGCATAAGGAAGCCGCAGCCACGCTCCGTCCGTATCACGTCCTCCACTACGGAAGGGCAACAACCCAACATCGTCCCGGAACCACACCATTGCCACGATATCGCCCATCGCCGGCACCAACGTCCATCAGCACCGCATCCATCGCAATCTTCGCCGACCTTCAACTGCAGCGCCATCTCCGTCACACCACGCCCGGATCTCAGCAGACTAAAGAGCCGACCCCCTTTAGCAACGTATTTACTTTTAATTAGGTTGACTTTTTTGATAATATTTCCGAAGGAATGATAAAGTCTTTAAACTTGCATCTTTTAAACTCGACCTTACTTTATTGCACAAACAGGAACTTTTGATTTTGGTGGTTATACATAGTTTCGAAGGCATACGCTCAAAATCGCTATATCTGTTGGGTATTTTTCAAAAGAAAATATATCATAATAAGAGTTACTGTAGTGTTTTATCCGATCTGAAACAATACCCGCTCGCTGTAATCCCAAAACTAGCTAAAACATCAGTTATTCTGGATTATTCAAATTTTAATAAGTTTTCCTATTTTTCCGCGTAACTTTGTTACCGTTTGATATTTGAAAATGGCGTTAAAGAAGTATACTTTATATAACAAACTCTTGAAAATTACACCAGAGCTGAATATGTGCCTCTAATTGAACCAGAGTTATGAGTATTCGAAATTTAGCATCTGAAAAAGAAGCTCAAGAAAAAAAATATATTGTTTTTGTATAATGTGTTCATAAATCGGTAAGTGTACAAAGTTTAATCTTGTTATCAAGGCGAACGTTTTTGAATTTCAATCAATTACGCAGGATCACAAAAAAAAATCGATAAAAGGTTAATAAAACTAGACCAGGTGTTTTACAGATATGTTTTCGGGTCGCTGAACACGAATCAGAAGTCCGTTTTGCTTCATCACGACAGGATTTGCTTCTAACTTCAAAACACATTGCCAAACTCAATGAACTCCTCCAAAAGGTCTTCTGAAGTACGTCCTATAAAAGCCCTTCTGGAAGGCCTTCTATGGGTAGCGAAAGAAGAAGCCCTTCAATTGATGACAGTCCATACAAAAAAGAAAGGAAAAAGGTATGCAAAGTAGAAGGCCTCTTAACTCTCAGGAGGCCTTTCGGAAGGGCTTTTATCTCCTGAAATCATCTACTGGGTTATAAAATTATGTTTATTTAGTACAGCCATCCACGACGAACATTTTGGCGAACATGTT
This sequence comes from Rhagoletis pomonella, assembly GCF_013731165.1. Lineage (NCBI taxonomy): Eukaryota > Metazoa > Arthropoda > Insecta > Diptera > Tephritidae > Rhagoletis > Rhagoletis pomonella. Next base: position 4,602 of record NW_023466207.1, on the reverse strand, counting down.
CACAACTCGCATTGGTCTTTTTAATTTTTTTCTGTAGTCCCGCAAATTCCGTGGTAGTCACTCGTGGGGGCTATGCTTAGGGTTGCCAACCGTACTATAATATATAGTATTGTACTATTTTTTGGGTCTGCATACTTTATACTGTTGGAAAAAAATACAGTATGCAAAAATACTATATTTCTTCAATTATAAATATAAATATATTTCAGTCATTTGTAAGAAAGAAATGTTTTAAAATAGATGACATTTATACTGAAATATCAATATTAAAATAAATATCCTTTAAAACGAAGGGTCCACAGTAAATCAGTAAATATTAAAGCTAATTTATTCAAATTGATGCTTGCAACAATTCTTTACCAAGTAATACGTTCATGATCACATATATGTATCTCGGTAACCGTTCTACCAATTTGTACCAAACTCGGTATGGTTATTGCGCTTGCCACATAAAAGGAAAATATTGAAAATAATTGAAATCGGACTAATATTACGGCCGCTTTTCATATAACGGTAAATTTCAGAACAGCTTGAAACTTCGAAATTTAAGGACGCTAATTTACTCAAAATTTATACACTCCGGCTTACTATGTACGGGAGCGAAATTTATTTTGAGTATAGGCGCAGTTTTTAAGCCGTAGAATATCTACTGATACCCGCCCCTAAAATATTTCGTTTCAAATTATAAACTCACTCACTCTACCCATTTAATAAAATGTCCACCAACAAAAATGCCGCAAGGTAATGATACCCCTCCGGCAAAAAAGCAAAAATAAGAATAACTCTCTCCAAAAATTTATTTTCGCAAGCAATAGACTGGAATTTTTTTGTTAAAAATGGTCACCGGCCTTAGCCACTGACCAAACCGAAACCTTACTTGAGGTCAAAATACAACAACTGGGCAGCAACTGGAACAGCCTTTTAAAAGCTTACGACGCAATATTCATGGACGATGATCACCCAGAAGTCAGTGGCTCAGTATAACGAAAATACTACAAATGTCCAGAGAGCTACCAAACCTGCAATTCCCAAATGTTGGAAGCATTACAACTTTTTAGATTTAATACGACAAGCAACTCAACAAACATTCAATACGACTTTTACCTCAAACCCTTCTGCCTGTACCTAGGCTTATCTCAAGGTACCACAGTACGACACAGAAGTATTCCACGGTGGCTACGAAGACTGGCCGGCATTCAGAGACATGTTTACGGCAGTCTACATAAAACACCCCAAATTAACCTCTGCTCAAAAGTTGTACCTTTTCCGATACAAGACAAAGGGACAAGCAGGACTTATTGTAAAAACATACCCTCCTACCAACGAAAACTTTGCGCTGTTATGGGAAAGCTTTGAAATCACGCTACGAAAACCAAGGAATCCTAATATATAACCAACTCAAAACCTTCCTAAATTCGCAGCCCGTTTACGCAAAAAGTGGCGAGCAATTACAAAAGCTACAAACAACAATTAATAATTGCCTCTCTGGCGTCAAAAAAATTTCTATTACGGACTGGGATCCCATTCTTGTGTACTTGTGTTCAACAAAACTACCAAGTGAGACACTTTCTCTGTGGGAGCAATCCCTCAGCTCTCGGAAAGAATTGCCACTATGGTCAGGTACGAAGTAGTCCAACGGTTCGGTACATATCGACCAACTAAACCCAAACAACCGTTTACCAACTTCAACCCTAGAGCTGGAAATCACAGCTCCATATTCATTAATAAAAATCGCATCCTCGTAGATTTCGTGAAACCAGTTTCATGCAAGTTGTGCAACCCCAATCACGCAATTAAGCTTTGCGTTTGATTGAAGAATCTCTCCGTACCTGATCGCCTAAAATTCGTCCGTGAGCACAAGCATTGTGAAAACTGCCTTGTTCACACTTAAAAGGTCAATGTTAGAGCTAATCTTCCAGCAATAGAAGAAAGTGCATTAAACTACACGAATTTTCAGACGCCTCCGAAAAGGCATTGCGTCTACATAAAGGCGGATTCACCGCTCGAGTCCGCACACTTTTTGTTAGTAATTTTACGCATTCCTTTCCCATTCTGTCTCACTGAGAGCGCGACAAAAATGTGCTGAACACTCTTTGTTCGAATCAAATTGATTTTGATTTTCTGTCCGAACGACTTGATGATTCGGGTTGCCGCGTTCTTTTTTATGCGTTTGCAGCGAATTGCATGTATTATTTGCCTTCAAAATCGTATGTAGGCAACAATATCATCAGCTGTTTGCTTCGGAGCAAAATAAAACGCGGCGAACTGAACGGTGAACCGTACTTCAGCGCCCTCTCCGGCAAAAATGTTTTGAGAGCAACTAAAAAGTTCTCCGGACACGAACGGTGAACCCGCCTTAAGAGTTCAATTCGGCGAAACTCGTTCGCGATGCTCGACAATGTAGGCATAATGCGTGTAAATGGACGCCTTAAATATGCCGCACTAAGCTACAAGGAGAGACATCCCATAATAATACCCGACAGCTTCACATTTTGCACTCTTCTCTTAGATTTTCTACACACAACACTCCTTCATGCTGAAAAACAACCATCCGGATGATACAACAGGAATACTTCATCCCACGCCTGAAGCAGAACGTCAAAAAGTGCATTTTTACTGCGAGCCATGCACAATATACAAACAGCGGATGAAATCCCAAATAATAGCCGCATTGCCCCATGGAAGAACCACCTTCACTCTCCCGTTTCACACTACTGGCCTAGACTGCGCAGGCCCATTCCTTATCAAAACGTCACCTCTTCGAAAAGCGTCGCACAGTGTTTCGACTGTATGGAAGCAGGTGGAAATAATAGTTATCCTGACCGATTTCGCTGAAACTTAACATGTGCTCTAATTTTACTAAGGAATAGTTAATTATGAAATTTGGTAAAGATGGGATAATTTCCACGCCCTCCACTCTTGTGGGCGGAAACACCAAATTTTATTCGATTTTGATTAAATTTAGTTTGTATGCTCTCTCTTATTAGATAAACTCAAATATAAAATACTGGGAAGATTAGATCACTATACCGTCTAAAACAAGCAAAAAATATCAGCCGAATCATTAAATGGATAGAATTTTGGTTTTCCGCTTTCCACTCTCACATAAGCAAAGGTTATGGTGTGAGTTGTCCATTGTTCCACAATTTTTTTTTCGCAAAATTACGCAAAACAAGGTGAAAATCGAAAAATTAAGGAAAGTTACCTACATATATTTACAAAGCTACGGGGACAGATCCAATTGTATGCCCGAATATTGCATGCAATGCTCTATAACATGCGTATAATTTCAAGACCTGACGAAGCGGTACTCGCACATTTTTTACTAAAAATCTTTAGCAACGATATTTCAAATTGAATTTTTTGTTAAAAAAGAGAAAAGTACCAAGTGAGTGACAAATACCTTCGCACCAATAATCTATGACACTTAAAGAATTGATTACAGTGGAAAAAGAAACACCTGCTCTATTGGGTTCACCGCCAAATGCAACTAAACTGATTAGTCGGTATCGCGCCGATTCCAGTATTTTTTTAAAAATGTACCGTTCGTAGAGATGACTGGCTCCCTCCGACCGAGTGATGACTGAATCGCATCACACAATTGCATCGCGGCCCCGATGAAAACATTCGTGTGTACATATAAAAACCCAGCAGGGAATCCTAGCTCGAAACAGACATAAATTGTTTTTGCTCCCCCTGCCTAACGTTAGGATTCTCACCAAACCCGATACAATACTCCAATTAGATTTATGCTACCTATCCTTCCCAATTCCCATTGTTCTACCCTTAGAAATATATAACCCATAAGTATATGCACTTCTATACATTACAAAGCCTCACCATATACGCTGACCCAGTACTAAAGTCTCTCGTCAATATGTATATTTACAGGTCACGGAAGGATTCTCCCAAGTGCCGACTGTGTGGCCGACTCCATCCGCTCCGCCAGTGTACCGCATTCCGCCCTATGGACCGCTATGAGTGTGCACACTGTCATAAATACTGTGTGAATTGCTTGGCTTCTTCACACTCTAGCGGAACCTGGGATTCGGAGCAAGGCTGCCATCGATGTGGCTTAGGCCACCACACCCTACTGCATCGAGATAAGCGGAGCACCACTCGCCAGAAGAAAGGAAATGTTAGGGCCGAGCTACACAGCCGTTCCGCTGAGCAATGGGCTCGGAGGTTGCGGAGACCGATTGCCGAAGCCCGAGACATCATGGACACACTGCTGGTGTACTTGGCACCGAGGCTAGCGGGGCACCATGTTGGAGACATGAGCCCTTAATTACTTAATTTTTGTCTATTTTATTTCATCTGGCACTAAAATAATTGGCGACGCGCGCCTTGCCCTATGAATAACTCAGTTAGAGGGGAGACCAGTATGTTTGCATGTATGTATATAAAAAAAAAAAATATTTATTGGTTCAAAAATGGTGGGTAGGCACTGTGGCCAATGGCAAAGTTCGTTTGCCACCTCTGCATGGTTTTAAGTCATGCAGAGTCCGCAATATGCTCCGGAAGCAGTGTCCGGAGGATGCATCAGACTAGGCCGAGCATGCTTTGAACTGCCATCAAATTATAACTTAAGAAAGTTTTATT
>NW_023466206.1:0-7801 GCF_013731165.1 Rhagoletis pomonella | reverse complement strand
CAGTGGTTAACGCTTCTGACTTTGAACATCGAATTCGCAGGTTCGATCCCTGCTGAAGTCTAGAAAAAGAAGTCTGATGAGGAGATGTGGTGATCTCCGAAATAGTGCTATAACTTCTACCGCTTAGACTTTGTTGCTTTTTCAATTTTTCCTAATAAACAATCGTGGTACAAAGCTCAATAAAAATATTAAAAATAAAATGTTAACAAGCCACAATAACATTGACAAATATATAGTTATTAATGTTCAATACGATACAATACAATACAGTACATTATTTATATACGTAAATACCTAGGTATGTTTGGATTATTACAGATTTTCATGAAAACTACTAGTATGGTAAAATATGTAAATGGAAACCCTTACGTAGAGGCCCATTTTATATGAACTCTTATTTTTTTTCTTTTTTAAATTTTGGCAGAGAAATACTTTTTCTGTTTAATTGTTTGGTGAAAGAAAAATTTCGTAACACACTTTCATAATTTTTTTTTTTGGCTGTTGAAGTGGAGTGTATGAATGCTTTTGGTGGCTCTTTCAAAAACGAACGCTACTCCTAGCCAATGCCTCCAAAATTTGGCACGCTAAAGCCGTCTCTGAAGTCGGAAATCAAAAGTTGGCTCAATATTTCTTTCTAAATTTAAAACAACCCAGACATTATTTGACTTCAGTTTTAGATTCAGACCCCGGCTAAGTACATTGCGAGTTATTCTACATATTTCCGCAACTCTACTACTGTAGCCATCAAGTGTGAGGAGTTTATACGCTTGCAAATATATTTTTTACGAAGGCTAAAATGGAAAAAGAGCTAGACTTTGGCTGGGGAGCATTTTTGAAATGGAAAATGTGGTTCAAAAAAATTATAGTTTGAAAAACTAAAACCTCCCTATTATAATTGCCATTCGTACTGTCATCAGGTATATAACTTGAGAATAGAAATCGCTGCATCTTTTAGGCGCATCAATATTACATAGTTATATCCCGAGTTAATAAAAGGAAGGTAAAAACGTAGAGCTGAATTATATAAGTCAGTAGCAAAAATTCGCTATACTCAAGCTGTCACCAATTCAGACGGATAAGAAATGCTCTACTGTAGGTAATGTTTTTTAGAGCGTTTCGAGGCGATCTTAATTTTTTGGTCTAAAGCTGGGTTTCACTAGGTCTAGGGCAGAATTTGCGGGCATGTTTTGCTCTAAATTTTCCATCGATAACCCTTGTCTACTCTAATAGTTTGGATTACTTTAAGGCTTCAAGAAAAGTTTATGTTAAGAAGTCATATGCCAGGTTTCCACGCATACTTTAAATTACAAATTTTTTAATAATAAATTTGGTATTTAAAAAGTGCCGATGCAATTGTGTTAAAAAAAGTAAATAGGTATTTTCCAGATGACATTTTTAAAATAATAAGACACCGATTTTTCTGTAGTAAAAACCATTAGAACCATACTTTTAAATAGATAAGTTAACGGCCCTAAATCTTTTTGGAACCTTCGCCATTTTATGGTCTGGTGGAAATTGGGTATTATATCGGTTAGTAGATCAACAAATTGTATGCCTTTATATCAGCGCCAGGCAAAATACACACGCACACATAATACACTTAAAAGTGTTTACAGATTACCAAACGAAAAAGGCATCGATATTTAGAAATAGTCATCTGTTGGGCGAAAAATATTGTCTTTTCAAAACCAATCCACACCAAGTGGCAAAAAAGTTTGCCTTTAAAAAACATTTGCAAGCGTTTAACTTCCTCGACACTCTTTGCTCTTGTCCTTCCATTTGCCTCCAGCACTCAACATTTCAACTAATTTTATAAGCAATTGACACTTAGCAAAAGTTTTTACAACCTAAATATTATCGCAGTAAAACATTTGCAAATTCACCTCAAACGCTACTTAATTTTCTGTTATAAATTTTACACAAAATTTGGCATTTTCTCTTTATCAATATTCCAAAAGACTGTACTGTATTGATTATATTATTGTTATCATCTTTGCTTTTCAAACAACACATTTTCTAGCATTTGCTTAATTTTTGAGTCAAGCAAATTTTGTTGCTATCAAATAAACAACACTCTGTTACAGCAAATGTGACTTAAATTGTACTATATAAACATAACTAATTACGAATTAAGTGTTAAGGCAACTAACAAACAACTGAAATTAACATTAATCGCACTTAAATTTTGTACGGGTGTATGTATGTAGCAAGTTCTCTCCACACGTGTAGGTGAGTGAGCATTGCTCCATTTGAGCCAATTGAGCAAACCAAATACAAATACATTTACAGTTATTACAAATTAAATTTAACTAATTAGCGTCACACTTAGGGCTAAGTAAGCACTTAACAAAACTTACAAAACATTGGCTGCAAACTTAACAAACAAGTTACAAATTCTTTCTGGTTCAAACGAATACAGAGTAGATATATACATATACAGCCTCATTGCGTAAGTCGTAAATTAGGCTAAATTGTACGACTCGACAACATTGGCATTGTTTACTGTCGTGCTGAAAAAAGTAAACGACGAAATTTGTCGAAAACTATACAGTGCTGCCAAGTTTTTCCGTTTTAATACACTAGTCGAGTGGAAATTTTAGGCAATGACGTGAAATTTTCGATACGATTCGACTCTCGAAAAACGACTTGCATCCGACACGACTCTCGCAATGAGGGTGATAGTTTTGGATTCGTGTGTGTATATGTTACTTGCTATGTATGTATTTGTGTGTGTAAAATAAGGCAGAATACAACAGCTTGTTAAGAAAAATTAGTTAGTTTGTAAGCTTTATGTTTTAAGGAAGTCACTTCCGCATTGCTCTTTCAGCTTTTAATTACGTTTTTGCACTTGTTTGTAGCTAAAATTTCGCTTTTATTTATATTTGTTGCTTTTGTCTTGCTACAACTACATTGTCGCGCACATAGCAGGGAATATGCTGCATTTTTGCACTTACAACTTCTAATGACATTATTATTTCTATTTTTATTATAGCTAATTACATATAGGTATTTGATAATTAAATGATTAGTAATTCTCCAAAATGGAGTTGACACATTCAGACGCTATCAGTTCCACGTTCATCGTTATCCTTTACATATCTGCTTGCTTTTCATTTCCTGTCTCATGTATAGTTAGTTGTCTGTGTTAATTAGTTCAGTTGCATATTTGTTATTCATTTCTCTTTGCTTGGTTTCTCGTCTTTACTTTATTTGTGTATTTAATTAAACGCTAAATTCTCAATCGCTGCTAGTGTTGCTACTACTACACTAGGAGTTATTCTCACAGTCGTCCAATTTGTGCTTCATACGAAAATTACTTAGAAGATCGGCGCAATTGTTGACCATCATCAAGTAGTCGCCGTTGTCCAGATTCGCCTGTTCTGTGGTTGTATAGGCGTGACTATGTTGTGAGTGAGTTTTGTCATTTCTGGAAAATAAAATAAAAAATTTAAGTTTATGGAGTTTGAGGAAAATTCAATTAATACTGTCCGGCCTCGGGAAAAAAATTGTGAGAAATATCTACGAAATCGTGCACATATTTTAGTTTTGGCACAAAGTAGGGTGGTATTGAAAATGTGCGAAATTTGGCAACTAAATCGCCTACCTCTCATATAAAGGTATACTTTAAAAAAACAAAAATTATAACTTTCCAAATACAAAAACTGTTATCAGTAGGTTAAATGGCTCTTGTCTCTAATCCTCGTCTAATCCATTTCCATCCCTTACTAAAGTAAGCAGTAAGGATTGCTAAAGTAAGTACAAATGATTAGACAAGGATTCGTCAAGTATTAGGGACATGAGCCACTTAACAGTAGTACCAGTTTTTGTTTTTTTTTTTGAGCTACTTCGGCACGTATTTAGCAAAACTCCAAAGATTAGAAGAAAATCACCATCGCATGCTACTCACTTATTTTGTGTAATGTTTGTTAACATATTTTGCGTCATAATCACAGCATTCTCCAGTTCCTTTAACATTAATGAATCCTCACAATTCTTTAGATTCGCATGCAGTTGCATGACCGTTTGTGTTGTTGTATATAAATTGTTAATCACGTTGTGCACTTGTGATTTCGCTAGAACAAGAAAATACATTAATTTTCGTCCGCCAAAAATAATTATTTACTATTTAACTTACGATCAGAACTTTCTAGTGCGCCAAATTCAGGCGCTTCAAATACGCCACGTTGCTTCATTACATTTGGACTGTTGAGCACTTTGCTTTTATGATCGAAAGTTAAATTACGCGAGCGTGGTGGCACTATTGGTTTGGAGTTGGACGAACCGCCGGGCGTCTCTTCGGAGCTGGAATCGTCTTGCAGTGGAGCGGCTATAGAAAGATTTGTAAAGCAATTCCGATATCGATAAAAAATTTAAAAAAGTTGCTCACCATTGCTGAAATTCGGCTGTAAACCTTTTCGCCGATTGTTATTTGTGTTAGAATTCTTGTTTGCATACTGACGATTGGCGACTAGAAGTGCAAGATGGGAATTCAATCATGGGAATATAGTAGTAATAAACGACTATTTATTTATTATTTAAAATTATTTAAAATTATTATTTATTTAAAAGTACTTACCGGTAGGTCCATTAGTACGATTTGAGTTACTTCCGCTACTGCGACCACGATTGTTGTCCTCATTTTCAGAATCACTCTATAAATCATATATTGTGGATTTTAAGTGATAGTTTTCAACAGTCCAAATTTATAATATACAAAAACTCTCCCTTAAACTAATAAATTACACTGGTTGACAGCAAAAACGTTCTATGGATGCCACTATCCAATTCCTATATAGAATTTCACACTGATTCCAAAAATCGAGTTAATTTTTAATTCTATGGATAAGTTTTCTAGATATATTTTCAATTTACCGTTATTCGGCTTAAAACAAAAAGTGGTTCCACTTATTCACGTATATCTTACGAACCAATTGAGCAATCGTAATACGAAATACGGAAGGTTCATTCTTTGCTTAATCCTAACAGCGCCTTGTTTTTTAGTAAGTTGTAGGTATTCCAACTCTGTCAGGTAATCTTATACGACCCTGGGTAGCTGTACTTCTGCTTAGCTTTCGAGTGAAATTTTTCGGTAATTCCTTTTTTAATTTCCCTGAGAGAGGTACTCATGAAGGGCGAGTCGGACGATTCTAAATTATTTTGCGCCTGCTAGGTCATTGAGGACTAAGAGGAGGCAGTGGATCAAGCTAAAGACTTGTCAGAATACCGGACTCCGGATAGCATTGGCATGCCAGACCACCACGTATGTATGTACAAATGTACATAGCGAGCAGCCGAATCACCATTTTCTGGAAGCATGGACTCGCCGGCACGTCAGAAGTTATCTCTATTAACTCGTGGATGAGGATCCAGACACACATAACTCAACCACTGGACCCCATATTTTTTATTGTTTTTATTCTGGTGCTATTATTCCAGGTATAGCAAGAGAGATTTCTGGGTAAATGGATAGCCTCGTTTTGATCCCAGTTATGCACATTAAGGACCAGATGGGTCAAGTATGGCTGACGGAACAAGTACAGGCGTTTATGGACCCGACACTAAACTTTTTATTTCAGTCGTCAGATAGCCGCAGTATTTCAGGCCGAACAGTGAGCATTCTCGAGCGTGCTAATAGTAATCTTTTCTGACAGCTAACTGACACCTTCTCCAAGCTCGCCAACAAGTGTCTTGTCATTCTTTAATTCTCGACAGCAAAAACGCGGCTACACTGTGCTGGATACGAGGCCACGGCGGAAGTGAAGAGGAAACGCGGTGGCCGATGCATTGGTGAGGAAAGAGTTATCGGTCGCCTTTGTGGAAAACGTACCATTTTGCGTGATCAACCAGTATTCTTCGAGACGATTACCGAGTGGGTAAACTTAAACCGCTTTGAGTACCTCTTCGCCAGAAAGGATATAAATCTTTTGAATAGAGTTAGTGCCAGGTTACTCAAGGGTACCTAAGCAACCAATGCCACCTGCGTTCTAACATGCACTCGACTGATCTGTGATGTGATTGCTGGGCGTTGGCCGTACTTAATTTCATCGACAGTCGAACCGTTTATTTTAAAGAATTTCTGAATAAAGGCAGAGTTTGCGTTTATTTATTAAGGAAGCTTGTAGTATCTTGGATGGGACGAGGTAGGCAGGGGAAATGCGGATACAAACATATTCTACGTCCCAGTGTCCCTTGTTTTTTACACCCAATTTATTAACTAGCATCCTTTTCAAACGCAGCATTAGTGTTATGAAATATGGCCCTTTTCATGTTTCCCTGTGACAATTTTTATCTGAACAGGACTAAATGAATCGGTTAATTACCAAAGGGAATATGTCAGAATTTCTCCGGTATGGGAAATTTGATGCAGTTCAACAGAGCCTCTTTAAATGAACCCAACTGCATCAAAACTGTTAGACTTATTTCTCTTGGAAATTAACAAGATTCAAATATAAAATTTTGATTTTAAATTTCTCTCAAGTGTTGACTATGCTATCACAAAAGAAAATGGTTTTGAAACTTACCGCTTGATTTAGTACACCAATCGATGAACTCGATGCACCCAAACCAGTCGAGCTTTTCAGTTGTAGACTATTGCGCTTGCTCGCAGACCTTGTCGCTGTGCTATTACGATAAACAACGCCTGGATTTTTCAATTGACTACCATTGGATTTACCAGCTGCAATTAGAAGAGATTAAAAGTTGCATTAGACGACGATTTCGGTAAAAAGATATATATAGCAAACTACCTACATTTACCCATGTTGCCGCTAATTCCCATATGCAAGTCGCTGAGCGAGCACGAGCGGCGCATTGATGAGTCTTCAACGGGCATTGGCAGTAGACTTTTGGGATTACCTGTAATGGGAAGGAGTTATTTAGAAAAACAAATTCAAAAGAGTGTATGGATAATGCCGAAAGCGGGTTATATATGAAGAAATCAAATTAAATTGAATACGTTAAATTAAATTAAAGGGGAAAAATATATAAACAAATTAGGGGCAATTAAAACAAATAATGAAAAACAAAATAAAAAAAAATAAAAATAAAACACCGCACAAGACAACCTAACACAACACTACACAACACAACACAACACAACACAACACAACACAACACAACACAACACAACACAACACAACACAACACAACACAACACAACACAACACAACACAACACAACACAACACAACACAACAAAAACAAAAACAAAAACAAAACGAAACAAAACAAACCAAACAAAACGTCAAATAGGAAGTTAAAAAAATATATAAAGACTAAAAAAATTAAAATGAAGTTTAAGGTAAATGAAAAAAAAATCTAAATAGATTAAAATAAATAAGAAATTAAGTTAATTAAAAAAATACAATTGATGTAAGGTGGTTAGCACAAAAACTCAGTGAAATCTTAAAACAAAGAAAAAATCGTTTTTATTGTTGATTTTGAACGATGAAAAATGTTCGTGAAAATAAATCAGTGCTTGTCGTCATGAAAAGTGTCCATAAGTGTAAGAAACAACAACAAAATATGCCACCAATTCAACCAAAATGCTCTGATTGTAGTATAAGTATTCAAAAAAATCACTGTGCGCCAACAAAATAAATCCAGAAAAAATATTTGCTCAAAGGAAAACGCAAGAAAAACCAGTTATTTCCAAAAATTAAGCTCATCATCGAACGCACGTTGCAAACCGCCGCGATCCTTTTCATCGATGCGCATTTTCTCGCTCTCATGCTCAACAACGCCTTCCGGCTCCTTAGCCGCCTCCTCAACATCCGAATCGGCTTTCACCTCCCTCGCCAGCT
>NW_023466205.1:0-7806 GCF_013731165.1 Rhagoletis pomonella | reverse complement strand
GCGAATACTGCGGTAACAAAAAGCGAACAACGAGAAATAGGCAGAATGTTCGAGGAATGACGTAGAATGTTCCACAAAGAGAAACGTCAAGTTGGATGAACACTGCGAACAGCGAAAGAAAGAGAATGAGCGATAAACTTCAGAATGTTCTAGAGTTGCCATAAGTGCCAGCGCAGGTATGTAAGGGCGCCGCCACCGCGAGGTGGGTGAGTTACAGGTCAGCAAGCTACAAGTAAAGTGAACGGAGAATTGAGTTGCGAATAAGCAAACTATAAGTTTAATTGTGTTAACAAGTAGTAAAGCGTTGTTATTGCTTTAACAAGTATTGTAAAGTGTTTTTACTGTATTAGCAAGTATTGTAAATTGTTTGTTGTACAATAAAGTTAATTGTACTACAACTCGGTCATCGTTAGCATTTATTTAACAATCCGGCGATACGAACCGGAAGATTTGGGAAATCCGGACGAGGGTTCAAGGATAATCGTAACAATTGGTGTCAGAAGTGGGATTGTTAAATAAATCCCGAAGGATAAACTACTGAAAATGGCGAAAATTCAGGACTTAAAGATTGAGGAGCTGAAACTGGAGTTGGAAAAGCGTAATTTGGCCACCTCTGGAAGAAAAGTGGAATTGTTATCCCGGTTGCGAGAGGCTATGGAAGCTGAAGACATCGACGTGGACAAATACGACTTCCAAGGTAAACCCGACGATACATCCGCAATGGACGAACAGAAGGATGAGGCTGCATGTTCGTCGAAGGATGTGCAACAGACATCCGGGAAGGTTGAAGAACAGCAAAAGGCTCCTTCGTCATCAACAGTTATGGACATGAACACGTTATTGGCTGCCATGTCACAGATGATGCAAGTACAGGATACACGCATGTCAGAGATGTCATCATAGCTGTCATCACAGATTTCATCCCAGCTGGAAGTGCAGGAAACGCGCATGTCCTCGCAGCTGGAAGCACAGAAAACGTACATGTCATCGCAGCTAGATGAAAAGATTACTCAGCTACAAGAGAATTTATTTAAAGATAACGCGGAACTCACAGAGAGACAGGATAAAATCGAGGAACGACAAGATAAAATCGAAGAGCTAATTCAGGAGAAAGTCGAGGCTAAGGTAGAAGAGTTGGAAGGTCGCCTCCGAGATATGCAGTTGAATCGCCCACCTTCTTCGACCAGCGCGCCCAAGGTAAAGACTCCATCCTTTGACGGCACGATTCCTTTCCAAGTCTTTAAGCTCCAGTTTGAGAAGACAGCTACAGCAAATCACTGGAGCATGGAGGATAAATCCGCTGCACTGTTCGTTGCATTAAAAGGACCTGCAGCGGAAATCTTGCAGACTATTCCTGATTGTGAAAGGAACAGTTACGATGCGTTAATGGGTGCAGTGGAAAGACGTTATGGTAGCGAGCACAGGAGACAGATTTACCAGATGGAGCTGGAAAATCGCTGCCAGAAATCCAACGAGACTCTACAAGAATTCGCCTCCGAGGTTGAAAGGTTGGCTCATTTGGCAATTGGAGATGCATCTGGTGAGCACCTCGAAAGAGTAAAAATCCAGAGGTTCCTCAACGGAATGCGGAACGTGTATACCAAGCGCGAGACGTATGCAAATCCAAAGCCAACATTAGCTGAAACGGTCTCGTATGCTCAGACACGTGAAACGGCAGCGCTCCTAAGTAGACCAGCCTACAAAGCCCATCGAGTAGAAGTGGGAACACCTGACGTGATGAACGAGATCCTGAAAACACTCAAGTCGATGGCAGGGAAGAATACTCCTGGTGCAACCGAGAGGAAGGATGGTGCTAGAAAATGTTTTAGTTGCGGAAAACCAGGCCACTTCGCACGCGATCGCAGCGCAAGTTCCAGTGGGCTCAACCATTCAGCAGGACGCAAACGCAGGGCTGAGGGAGACGAATCCAACTCAAATCAGTCGTTAAACTGAAACGTGCCAGCAGGAAGGGCCGCGTGCTGGCTCCAGAAGTTGAAGGGCCCATAATCTCCGTCTCACAAATTGGCCGGAATGCGAGCAACCTCACTATTGGTGGATGTGTGAATGGGCAGGAGCGAGTGCTGACAGTGGATACTGGAGCGTCACATTCCATTATTCGACCTGATGTGACTACTTTTTATGTGAAGCCACTACCTGGAGCAAAGCTGCAGACTGCAACTGGTGAGCGAACCCAAGTGTTAGGAGAAGTACTATGCGAGGTAATAATCGACGGGTTGGCCTCGTACACGAAGTTTATTGTCGCAGACATTGTGGATGAAGTCATCATCGGCGTGGATTTCCTACTTGGGCAAGGCATGAAGCTTGACCTCCAGGGAATGATCCTAACCTATGGCGACAGGAAAGTGCCACTTAGGGTTGGTTACGACAACCAGTGTTTCAGCAGACGGTTGGTCTTAGAGGAAGTACCGAAGATTCCACCAGAAAAGGAAGTGGTTAGTTGGGAAGAGGTTGACAGTGATGGAGACGAAATGGTTTCGTCAGGAGAAGGAAGTGGTTCACCGATACAGGAAAAGCGTGACGGTTCCGCCAGCTCAGTGAAAAAGAGGTCGCAACAAGGAAGTGGTCATGGCGAGCCAGGCAGTGTTTCCGGCAGGAAGAAAGCCACTGAACCACGTTGCAATGGTGATACGCCGGTAGCCGGAAATGGAAGCGGCTGTGGTAGCAGTAGGCGCGGTTTGAAGTGTCCTGAAAAAGGTGGTCGGCAAAAGCGAGCAGTTAAGCCGGAAGCCAAGTTTGAGATTATACATGTCCGGTCAATGAAGCTAGCAGCTGCGGACGAGCGAGATACGAAACGACGGCGGGAGTTTCAGCGTAAGGATCCGGATGTAACAAGATGTGCTGAAGGCAGTGCAGCACGAAGGCGGGAGTCAGGGTGTCAGGGACAGATAATACGGCATAGATCCGAAAAGGGTGCCCACGAAAAGAGACATGGTCTGGTCACCACCAGTGGCCGGCAGAAGCACGACCATGTGAGATGGTGCACCACCGGAGATAAGCTGGAAGCAATGTCCAGTAACGCATCGAGCCGAGAGGAGTTACAGGAAGGTGATTCGGTGTTGTTGCACATGCCGCAGCCGAAGAAAGGCTTCACCTCCGAACAACATCGTAACTGGAAAGGTCCATATAGGATTGACAAACGGCTGAAGGGCGCAGGGCATCGAATCCAGACAATGGGGAGACCGAGGACCAAGATGAAAGTGGTCCACTTGGAAAGACTTGCAGCGGTTGGAGCGGCAAGTGTGTCTGATCGGGACGATCAGACTTAGGTGGAGGGTAGTGTGGCGAATACTGCGGTAACACAAAGCGAACAACGAGAAATAGGCAGAATGTTCGAGGAATGACGTAGAATATTCCACAAAGAGAAACGTCAAGTTGGATGAACACTGCGAACAGCGAAAGAAAGAGAATGAGCGATAAACTTCAGAATGTTCTAGAGTTGCCATAAGTGCCAGCGCAGGTATATAAGGGCGCCGCCACCGCGAGGTGGGTGAGTTACAAGTCAGCAAGCTACAAGTAAAGTGAGCGGAGAATTGAGTTGCGAATAAGCAAGCTATAAGTTTAATTGTGTTAACAAGTAGTAAAGCGTTGTTATTGCTTTAACAAGTATTGTAAAGTGTTTTTACTGTATTAGCAAGTATTGTAAATTGTTTGTTGTACAATAAAGTTAATTGTACTACAATTCGGTCATCGTTAGCATTTATTTAACAATCCAGCGATACGAACCGGAGGGTTTGGGAAATCCGGACGAGGGTTCAAGGATAATCGTAACAGTATGTTGCACCAATGTATTTTCAATATAAAGCGATAAAATAAATAAACCAACGAAAAATTAGTCCCTTGTCAAATATGTTTGATTTATTATTATTTTTTTATGGATATGTACAAATGTAGAGCGGGTACGGACGATGTGTGGTGGCTGACGGCCGTTCCTGGTTGAATACGGGAAAATAAGTACCCGCGCTCTTTTCAATAGAATTGAGTTCAACCTCAAAGCAGTAAAACTGTTTGGAGGGGAAGTTAAAAAATAGTTAATTTGGCGGGAAAAGTTTATGACGATTTCTAATAAATACATATGTACATTAGAGTGGTAGAGTTTTAATGCCGGCACACCCTAGGATTGATCCATATCGAAAAAAATATACCCCTATTTTTTTATTTTGAAATCAAAAAATATTTAGGGAGTGCTCAAAGCGTTCAAAGTTTTCCATGTATTTTATATGGAGAAAAAACAATTTTTCGTAGAAATGGTATAAAACTCTTGAAAATCAATATTTTTCGACCGGAAAACTATGGTTCTCTTCAGGAGACTAATATCCAATTATTTATTTAACCACTTTTTATGATTAAAGATTTTTTATTGGTCCTCCCATTGCATTTTCTAAGGGCTTTGGAGGACCTATAAAATATAGTTACCATGAAAAAATTGTTAAAGAAACAATTGAGTATTATTACCGGGAATCTCCTGAAGATAAGTAAAGTTTTCCGATCGAAAAATATTGATTTCCAAGAATTCTACACTATTTCTACGAAAAGATGTTTTTTTCCATATAAAATACATGGAAAACTTTGATCGCTTTGAGCACTACCTAAATTATTTTTTATTTCAAAATAAAAAATATGGGTATATTTTTTTCGGTATATAACAATCCTAGGGGGGGTTTGGACCACTTTAGTGTACATGTATGCGTACATATGAACCTATATTATTAAGCATTAGGGTGGACCGTTTTGGATTGATTAAATAGATGAAATATTGCAATGTGGGTATCAAACTAAAGAGTTTTAAGAAGACTTACAATCGAAAATATGTTTGAGGAGCAATATGGGTGCCAAACGAAAGGTATTTGAAAAATCTTGATTTGGAAATATTTTTTATAGGATTATCATCTATCTAAAAGTAAAGACTGAAAATATTGAAATTAAATGAAATATTACATAACTGGTTCCAAACGAAAAGTATTTGGGAAAGCTTTACTAGGGAATTTTTTTAGATCTTTCCACTTATCCAAAATCCGAACATTGTAAATAAATATAGAATTTACAACATCTTATCAAACGAAGTGATCATATTATCAACGAAGAGCTGGTACACAAATTACTTAATGTAAAAAATTCATAAACAAGTAATTTTTAAGCAAACAACACACCGACTCCAATTCTTATATAAAAGTGTAATAGTACCGTTAATTTTTTCATGATCCAATGATCGGATCTAAACCAAATTAGTATGGGATCACCTGGAAATCGGTTGTCGTGGTCCAAAGTTATGCGGTAACATGCATAAAAAAAAATCCGTCGAATTGATAACCTTCTCCTTTTTTTTGAAGTCGGCTAAAAACTACTGAAACAAATAACAAAATGATAAAAGAGTACCGAAAACAAAAAACAATCGCATGAAAGCTGTTTAAAAAATACTTAATGAAAACATAAAATTGTTGACACCATTCCCTAGCATTATAAATCAGTCAACTATTAATCGTAAGCAATTTCGTTTGGGGTCGCCAAGGCCTACTACGTATATTGCGAGTAAAGAAATGTTGAATAACATGAGATAATATTATTATGATTATGATTATCATTAATATTGTGAACTCCTATTCCCAATCAAGGATTCCCAAATTAAAGCGAAAGCAGAAGAGCATTTACGATCGCATGATGCAAATGTTAAGATAATAAGAGCTGCAGAACTGAACCATGAAGGAACATTTTTTTTACAAGGGCGTGTAGTTTCTGGCGTGTGCCGATGACATCGACATCAACGGTAACAAAAATAGCGAAGTCTCTTCTGCCTTTTCCAAGCTGGATAAGGAAGCAAAGCGAATGCGCCTGGTGGTAAACGAGGACAAGACGAAGTATCTCCAGTCACCGCGTTCGCGCCTTGGAACCTACGTCACTGTTGACAGTTATAATTTCGGGAAAGTGGAGAATTTCATTTACTAGGGAACCAGCACTATCACCGATAAAAATATCAGCATGGAAAACCCACGCAGAATTACTCTTGCCAACAGGTGCTGCTTTGGACTGAGTAGGCAATTGGGGAGTAAAGTCCTTTCTCGGCCTACAAAAACCGCACTCTATAAGTCACTCATCATGCCCGAGCTGTTATATGCCGCAGAAGTTTAGACAATGATAACATTTTATGAGGCGGCTCTTGGAGTATCCGAGCGAAAGATCTTACGGAAGATATACAGGCTTCTACGCATGGGCGACGATGTTACCGTAGACGATGGAACGATGAGTTGTATGAGCTTTACAACCAAATGTACATAGTGCAGCGAATGTATATAGAGCGCCTCCGCTGGCTTAGACATGTCATTCAATAGGAACCGAAGTTTCAGATGTAAAAGAATTCAACTCGCAAGCCGGTGGTGGTAGCAGACGAATAGGAAGCACCCATGGCAATGGAGAGACCAAGTTGGCACAGAGAGAAATGACTGGCGTTCTTTGTGGAGCTCGGCCAAAATGGCTTAGGCGGTTACAAAGCCAAAGTAGAAGAAGAATATGCAAATGATAAATGACGGAGTTGGGGGACCATTTTCTTGGATGCGCCAGGAGGAACTAGCAAAATTTTCCTTATCAGATTGATTCTGGCAACGGTTCGATCAAAAAATTACATTACCTTAGCCATCGATTCGTCTGGAATTGCTGCGACATTATTACCAGGTGCAAACATTGCCAATTCAGCTCTTTAGCTGCCATTGAACATATAAATCATCGAAACTCCTACGTGCAATATTTCCAGAGCATCCAGTATGAAAAAAGTTTACCAAAAAATTAAATTCATTGTTTGGGATGAGTGCACCATGGCACATAAAAAATCGTTTGAGGCTTTTGATCCATTGTTGCGGGATTTGCGTGGAAAGGTTCAACCATTCGGGATATTGCTCGCAGGAGAATTTATGAAAACATTGTCCGTAGTTTCTCGATTAACACGAGAGATAAATGCTTGCCTGAAATAGTCAACATTGCGACAAGACGAACATACATACACTGCAGCTGAAGTATTCGCGCGACAATAACTGGACATTGGGAACGCAAAGCTGCCAGTCAATGAGAGATTAATACGAATTTTATGGCCTGATAATTTTGTAAATTAGAAACATCGAAAGGAGAACTGATCGAAAGAATGTTTCTTTATTAAGAAAATTAATTTTAGGAATCACGATTGGCTCAGTGAACGGGCTATTCTTGCTGCGAAGAATAAGGAGGCCTATCAACTAAATAATAGTGGTATTGATAACAGTCGTTGCTTGAGCTGATCAGCACTTTTACTAGACTGCCAGACCACTTGCTCACTGTGGTGAGTACCACTAATGTTATTCAATCCAGCATTCAACGTGAGGAAATAGCATATACGTCGATAAACACCGTTGTGGAAAAAGACCATCCAACGAAATTTTTGAACTCGATTAATCTTCCAGGGAGACCTCACATACTGAAATTAAAAATAGGTTTGACAGTTATCATGTTGCGGAATATTAATCAGCGAAAACTCTGCAACGGAGTGCGACTCGCAGTTAAGAAATTGATGAAGAACGTAATGTAAGAAAAGATTTTAACGTGGCCTTTCAAAGGTGAAGAATTCCCATGATTCCATTTAATGATGATGATTCAATTTAAAAGATTTGAATTCCCAATTCGATTGACATTCGGAATCACAATCAATAATGCTCCAGGTCGAACTTTGGAAAAGTATGGTATAGATTTAGATGCGGATTGCTTCTCAGATGTTGCGTGTTCCTGTGTCGGCAAACCAGATATCCTTGATATCTATGCAGAGAAAGG
>NW_023466204.1:5904-7806 GCF_013731165.1 Rhagoletis pomonella | reverse complement strand
AGTAGGAGACGAAGTCCTAGTTACAACTCACGTATTAAGCCAAGCAAAGAAGGGAATCAGCCAAATTCGTAACAAAACGTGATGGTCCTTATATTGTTATACGCAGAATTGGTGCATCTACATTTGAAATCGCATCAAAAACTGAACCAGAAGTACCACTTGGAGCACACCACGCATCTGCCTTAACGCTGTATAAAGGTACCAACGCCAATGAAGAACCAGTTCCAGTCCAACCAATACGTAAGAGAGGAAGACCGAGAAAACGCCTATAAGTGTGTGATGACCGATCCGCTTACTCTACGTTCATCAAGGAGGAGACTGTAGCATAAGTATTTAATTTTAGTAGTATATGCTTAAAATTAATTGTTAAACAATACAACCCTGTAGTTGAAATCATTGGATTACATTCCAAACATATGTGAAGTTGCAATCCACAAAAAGCTTTTACTTTTGGAACGCATAACAAAAGCTCCACGCTGCAACTATAAAAGCGAGAACCCTCGAGCGATCGTCTTCACTTGCGATCAGGGATGCCGTTTGGATCTAAATAGATCCAATTGGATACATTTTTAGGCGAATTTTTGCGGGATACTTATTATTACAACGCTTTTATCAACTTGCAATGTTGTGTTCCAGAAACTTTCAATGTTGTGGATCCAGAAATTTTCAATGTTGTGTTCCGACACCAAAGCAAAGCTTTGAAAAGCTCCTATAAAAAAGCATAGTGAATAGGGCGAGGTAGATGACATCTAGATGTCGCCCTATGTACTACGTTTGCTACACCGGAAATAGACGACACGCCATTTCTTTAAATAAAATTAATTGGTGCTCGTTTGTATGTACATACATATGTAAATGCATGTGTGTGCACCTTTCTATTAATATCGTTGAATTATTTTAATATCTATTGCAAACTTTTATTCAGACAGGACTAAAAAGTAGAAAATAAATAATATAAAAAAAACTTTTTAATATACAACGCTTTTATAAATGGACTAAAAAGTAGAAAATAATATTTCTCAGTCCCATAGAATTTGTTTTGATAACTTTTGATTTTGAAATTTTAGCAAAAGTCATTATAAACAATCTATGAAATTGAAAATGAAAAGCGCATGTAATACACTTGAATTGATATGAAAAGTAATATATGAATGTATGTATGTGGGTATATGAATAACGACCGCTTAAAATCGATTTCAAAGTTCTACTTTCGCTGTAGAAATTTTAGGTCTACGTTATGTAGTTTGACTATTGTCAATTAAATCGAATGCTTTGTATTGCATGCGCTCCACGTTTTTCATTTTCAATTTCATAGATTGTTTATAATGACTTTTGCTAAAATTTCAAAATCAAAAGTTATCAAAACAAAGCATTACGTTTTCTGAACGTATAAAGAATCGCTATTAAGCGTGAAATTAAAGCATTTTATTTTTTGTGAACGAAGCAATGACCATATGAAGAGATCTCACCAAAATAGATATAAGCGCAATTGCTTTAATTATCTTAAAAGGATGCTTTAAGCAAGATCTTAATATACATATCGTCGTTTAAAGTACAAAACCGCGTATCAACAAAATGCAAAACCGCGTATGTGACGTTGCATAAATTATTTTCTAGAGAGTAAGAACACTCATATTTCAAAATGGTTCTCTTTTTTATAAAGCAATCGCATTTCTGGCTAGTATATTTCAGGACGAATGGATAAGGATTGAGCTTGTGTGAGCAAATCCAATTTTTGGCAGCAAATGTCAGTTACGCGATTTTGCAGAATGACGATACGCGGTTTTGTACTTTAAACGACGATATACATATATAAAGTAAATTATACTCTTTCTGTAGTAATATCACATATTTTCATTTGTTAATTTAAAAAGAAAGAATATTTCAATGCAGTTCAAAAAA
>NW_023466204.1:1704-5894 GCF_013731165.1 Rhagoletis pomonella | reverse complement strand
AGGGAGCTCGTGAGACTAAGCAAGTTACACTTCTCACTTCTTGTGAGCGTTCTAACTGGTCATTGCGTTATAGGTAAGCATGCAGTAAGGCTGAATATCATCGATGACCCTTACTGCACCAGCTGCATGGTGAATAGTGGTATGGAATTATCTCAACACCTGATGCTCTGGAGTTCCTACAAGACGCTATATATGTCACCGTCCTGTTCCTACCCTCTCACCCTTTCCAGCTTTCCCATGTCTTCCCCCCTCCTCTTCCCATATAACAGCATACGTATGTTTTGTGGAGTTGTACTCTAAGTTACCAATACAAATAAATATATCAAGGTAATCAAAAAAAGCGTACAAGTATGTTTATTACGTGCATGTAACACAAAAACTTTACAAAAAAAAAAACAGTTACGTTTAACGTAATCGAAGTTTCACAAAAAAAATGTTGCAACTGTTTGTTGATTTTAGCAAGTCTTTCGTTGTTAAGAAACACCACGTATTTACTTCTATGAGGTAGAAAAAGATGATAATATTTTCATCCACAGAAATTCCAATTTCCAAGTATACACAATGGTATTGCGAGAGAATTTTGCGTAGCGCCGTATTTTGACAAAATTGTATCAAAAATTTCGATGTAGTACCAATGTACATTTGGAATTCAAAATGTACCAAAAAAGTACAATTGTACCCCCAATTTCATCACTGATTCAAGTACGGCGGCGAGGAGTTGATAAGATGCATGCATCAACTCTTGTGCAGAGTATAGTCAGATGAACGCATGCCCGACGACTGGAATTTAAGTGTGCTCTGCGCCAACTACCGCGGGATCAGCCTTCTAAGCATAGGTTACAAGGTCTTATCGAGCGTATTGTATGAAAGACTGAAGCTTACCGTCAATGAACTGATTGGGCCTTATCAGTGTGGCTTTAGACCTGGAAATTCACCATAGACCAGGTATTCACAATAAAAAGACCCGCAAGAAAAGGATCGACACTCACCACCCATTTGTCGACTTTAAAGCCGCTTTCGACAGCACTAGAAGGAGTTGTCTATACGCCGTCATGTCTGAATTTGGCATCCTTTCAAAACTCATACGGCTGTGTAAAATGACGTTCAGCAATACAACCAGCTCCGTCAGAATTGGCAAAGACCTCTCCGAGCTGTTCGCAACCAAACAGGGTTTCAGACAGGGCGAATCCCTTTCATGTGGCGTTTTTAATCTGATGTTGGAGAAGATGATAAGAGCTGCAGAACTGAACCGCTCAGGAACAATTTACTACAAGAGCGTACAATTGCTGGCTTATGCTGATGACATCGACATCATCGGTAACAAAAACCGCGAAGTCTGTTCTGCCTTTTCCAAGTTGGATAAGGAAGCAAAGCGGATGGGTCTGGTGGTAAATGAGGACAAGACGAAGTATCTCCAGTCATCAAACAAACAGTCAGCACATTCGCGCCTTGGCACCCACGTCACTGTTGACAGTTATAATTTCGCGAAAGTAGAGAGAGAGAGGCCGAAATACGTGAGTGCGAAGAGCTTGAGATGCTGGCCGACAGGAAGAACGCCCGAAAATTCTACCAGAGGGTTAGGCGACTTACGGAAGGTTTCAAGACCGGGGCGAACTCCTGTAAGAACAACAATGGCGACCTAGTGACCGATGTCCAGAATATACTTAAATTATGGAGGGAACACTTTTATAACCTACTGAATGGTAGCAGCGCTGAAAGTAGTGAGGAAGACGAACCCGAGTCCCCAGTCGATGATGATGGAGTAGCTGTCCCACCGCCTGACTATGACGAGGTACGAATAGCGATTACGCGGCTGAAAAACAACAAAGCTGCTGGAGCTGACGGCCTGCCAGCCGAGCTATTCAAGTACGGCGGCGAGGAGCTGATGAGATGCATGCATCAGCTCGTATGCAGAATATGGTCAGATGAACGCATGCCCGACGACTGGAATTTAAGTGTGCTCTGCCCAATCCAAAGGAAAGGCGACCCCGCCATACGCGCCAACTACCGCGGAATTAGCCTTCTAAGCAAAGGTTACAAGGTCTTATCGAGCGTATTGTGCGAAAGACTGAAGCCCACCGTCAACGAGCTGATTGGACCTTATCAGTGTGGCTTTAGGCCTGGAAAATCCACCATAGATCAGGTATTCACAATACGCCAAATCTTGGAAAAGACCCGCGAGAATAGGATCGACACACACCATCTATTTGTCGATTTCAAAGCCGCTTTCGACAGCACGAAGAGAAGTTGCCTTTATGCCGCGATGTCTGAATTTGGTATCCCCGCGAAACTAATACGGCTGTGTAAAATGACGTTGAGCAATACCACCAGCTCCGTCAGAATAGGGAAGGACCTCTCCGAGCCGTTTGATACCAAACGAGGTTTCAGACAAGGGGACCCCCTTTCGTGTGATTTCTTTAATCTTATGTTGGAGAAGATAATAAGAGCCGCAGAACTGAACCGCTCAGGCACAATACTTTATAAGAGCGTACAATTGCTGGCGTATGCCGACGACATCGATATTATCGGTAAAAACAAGGGCTACGTCTGTTCTGCCTTCTCGGGATTGGATAGAGAAGCAAAACGAATGGGTCTGGTGGTGAACGAGGACAAAACGAAGTATCTCCTGTCAGCACACAAACAGTCAGAGCATACGCGTCTTGGCACCCACGTCACTGTTGACAGTTACAAGTTTGAAAAAGTAGACGACTTCGTTTATTTGGGAACCAGCATTAACACCAATAATAATGTCAGCCTTGAAATCCAACGGAGAATCGCTCTTGCCAACAAGTGCTACTTTGGGCTGAGTAGGCAATTGAGAAGTAAAGTCCTCTCTCGTCGTACAAAGATCACACTCTATAAGTCACTCATCATGCCTGTGCTGGTGTATGGCGCGGAAGCATGGACAATGAAAGCATCTGATGAGGCGGCTCTTGGAGTTTTCGAGAGAAAGATTCTGCGAAAGATTTACGGACCTTTACGCGTTGGTGATGGCGAATATCGCAGACGATTTAACGATGAGCTGTATGAGCTTTACAACGATATAGACATAGTGCAGCGAATTAAAATTCAGCGGCTCCGCTGGCTTGGCCATGTCGTTCGGATGGACAGAAACGCTCCTGCTCTGAAAATATTCAACGCGGGCCGCGATGCTGGGAACAGAGGAAGAGGAAGGCCTCCTCTGCGTTGGAAAGACCAGGTGGAGAAGGACTTGGCTTCACTTGGCATTTTCAATTGGCGTCAGTTAGCACAGAAGAGAAATGACTGGCGTGCTGTTTTGGACTCGGCCAAAATCGCTTAGGCGGTTACAGCGCCAAATAAGAAGAAGAAGAAGAAGAGAATTTCGTTTACTTGGGAACCGGCATTAGCACCGACAATAATGTCAGCATGGAAATCCAACGCAAAATCACTCTTGCCAACAAGTGCTACTTTGGACTGAGTAAGCAATTCAGGAGTAAAGTCCCCTCTCGATGTACGAAAACCACACTCTATAAGTCACTCATCATGCCCGTGCTGGTATATGGCGCAGAAGCATGGACAATGACAATATCCGATGAGGCGGCTCTTGGAGTGAAAGATTTTGCGGAAGATTTACAGGCCTTTACGCGTTGGCGACTGTGAGTACCGCAGACGATGGAACGATGGCCTGTATGAGCTTTACAACGACATGGACATAATGCAGCGAATTAAAATAAAGCGGCTCCGCTGGCTTGGCCATGTCGTTCGAATGGACAGCGACGCTCTTGCCCTAAAACTATTCAACTCGGAACCCGCTGGTGGTAGCAGAGGAAGAGGGAGGCCCCCACTGCGATGGAGAGATCAGGTGGAGAAGGACTTGGCTTGACTTGGCGTTTCCAATTGGCGTCAGTTGGCACAGAAGAGAAACGACTGGCGTGCTTTGCTGAACTCGGCCAAAATCGCTTATGATGAATTTGGTTCTGTAGCTGAATAGTTTTAGATCTCGACACTTATCAAACTCCTGCCTTTCGCGACTCGGCGCAGAAATTGATTCATGCGGACTGCGCCCCTCGTGCGGATGAGCGGGAAAGGAGCGTAAAACCGTTGGGATTATTATTATTATTATTCTTACAGCATTCGAGAGTTTTGATTGATCCTATAAAATTATATTGACCTCAAAAGGCAAGCCGAAGTATTATTGATGTCCGACCACCAACCGCTAAAATGGCTAT
>NW_023466204.1:0-1604 GCF_013731165.1 Rhagoletis pomonella | reverse complement strand
TTGCTTGGCTTAATACGTGAGTTGTAACTAGGACTTCGTCTCCTACTTCAATTTTAACCTGCGGTCGTCGGAGTTTATCAGCGTACATTTTGTTGCGATCTTGCATCTTCTGTTCAACCTCTCGAGCGTTCTTGAAATTATCTGCTATGCTTTTCAGATACGGTGTAATTTGTGGAATAAAATTCTCTGCTATTGTTCGTATATCGTGCTCTACGTCATCAATTGTGCGCAACTCTCTTCCAAAGGTGAGATAAGCTGCTGTGTAGCCGGTAGATTGACATTTCACTGAGTTGATTGCAAACCGTATTGAGGGTAACCCAATATTCCATACGTTATGTTGATTTTGAACGATAATTGCCAGTTGAGCCTTAAGATCCCTGTTCTTCCGTTCAACTGGGTTGCTTTCGGGGTGATAAACCGGTGTAAAGACTTGACGAATGCCCAGGCAGTAAACTATTTGTTGCATAACTGCAGACACGAATTGCACTCCATTATCCGACTTAAGACGCCTGGGGACACCATATCGTAGGAAGATCTCATCAACCAGTAGTTTAGCGCAATTTTCGGCAGTCGCTTGTTTTATGGGCAACATCTTCCGCAATCAAGATCCATTGAAAACCATCTTCAGTTCTTGGTAAGGGACCAAATAGATCTACTGCAACAACTTCGAATCGCTGTTTGCTGCTTGTTGTTTGAAGCAACCCCATTGGTTTCATATTAACGCACTTCTTTACATACTTCGTGATTTCTGTGCGCATTCCTGGCCAGAAGTAGCGACTTAAAATACGTGCTATGGTTCGTTCTGCTCCGTAGTGACCGGCAGTGCTGTCATCGTGATACGTCTTCAGGATGTTCACACGCTCGTGGTCAGGTATCACGAGTTGTGCGTCATCTGAATCATCATTCGCATAACTATATAATACGCCGTTGTTAAGAACGTAGCCACGATTGCACCATAAGGTGGCATTTTCGTCAGCTTCTTCTAAAGAAGTAATTATGTTTTTCAAATAACTATCTTTAAGTTGACCTTCTCGTAACTCATCTGCCTTTTTACGTGGAAAGTCGGCTTGGAAAGCACAAATACAGTTCACAGAGTTATCTTTCGCATCGCAGGGTGGTCGTGATAGCATATCGGCAACAGAATTTGTTCTCCCTGGCGTATAGTCAATCTTTAGGTTATATTGCTGTATTTGCAATGCCCACCTTGCAAGCGGTTGGTGGTCGGACATCAATAATACTTCGGCTCCTTCGATGTACCCTCTGAATTTGGCACATGCCCACAAAATGGCGAGCGCTTCGCGTTCGGTAGTTGAATAATTTCTCTCTGCTGATGTCAACAGCCGACTGGCGTATTCGATAGGGTGTTTATGTTCCTTCTCCCCCTGGATTAAAACTGCTCCCAAAGCATAAGCACTTGCATCTGCTTTAGTAATGAATGGAACGTTGTCTTCGGCTTGCTTTAAAATTGGAGGGCAAACAAGTAGCTTCTTAAGGTTATTAAAAGCTTCAATTTGTGGGACTCCCCACTGCCATTCAGCATTCTTTTTCATTAAGTCTGTAAGTGGCTTAACAGTTTCAGCAAAACGATCAATGAAGCGTCGGTA
>NW_023466203.1:0-7806 GCF_013731165.1 Rhagoletis pomonella | reverse complement strand
AAAAACTTGAATAACTGGACCAAAACTATTCCGATTTAGACTTAGGTATCATTGAAAAGGTATTTTCTCAACCTTTTTATTTCTTTGCAAATAACCTCAAAGTATGAAAAAGAAAGATAGGATGAACAAGCGCCATTCCAAGTTGAATTAAGATTTGTTGGTATTTGAAAAAATAAAAATTGGGACATGAATGAGTTTTTTTGCACATAAGTAAAAATACTCTAAATCGGAATAGATTAGGCCCAGTTATTCAAGTTTTTCTTAAACCAATGAAAAATCTCATTATTACGATTCCTTTGAAAAATTTTTTAAATATTTGTATGCAGATTTTAAGTTTTGTAATTCCGGCGGAAAACCGCACGTTTTTTTTGGTGATGCAGTCTAATGTAGATAAATATGTACATATGTCCATATGTACATATGTAAGTATGTACATACATATCTACATAAGTTGAATACGTATTTTATTTGCATATTTTTTTTTTTTTAACATGTATGTATGTACGTAGAGACTTTGCAAATTTATATGCAATTTTTATTCATCAAAATCAAATTAACTTCAAATAAAATCAAATCACTGATTGTGCTCGTTAAACAAATGCGGCTGCACTGCCGACAGAATGACACACAAGTTTTCGTACAAAGGTTCTTCAGACAATGTATCTAACTTGTTGATAATTGCACTTGCCACATACATACATACAAACATACATTCTTAAATTCAAACCCCAAGCTGTGGTTGCATGCATTCCGACAATGCAAAAGCCGTGAACGTGTCAAACGTGTCAAAATGCCAATTAACAAGCAGACGAATTAGCGAATAGACAGGCAGACAAACTGACAGGCGGGCAAACAGTTGGACATACATAAATACAAACATACATCTAACAAGATAATTTGACAAATCAAACTGTAAATACATAGTTAGTTACTTTGTCTGCTGGCTTTTTGCAGCTTTTGTTCAATTATTGCAATTAAGAGATTTTACAAAAAAAATTTTGGAAACAAGTTTTGGCGCAAAACCCAAAGCTACTCAGCAAAAAGGTAAATATTTGTCAATTAGCACGTACTTGGTTAAAACGAGTGGTTGGCGGCTATGAATAATAAAATTATTTTAAGTATTGATGAGTATTTGGAAATTTACTCATAAGGGAAATACCACGGGTAGGGGTGGGGGGTAACCGGATACTTGACTGACTTAATGTTTTATATACCAAAATTTAAGATGCCCAGCTATTTTTTTTTATCTGACATTGGCCCTAAATGATACCAGTTTTCTTAGCAAAGTGGAATAACCTTTGGTGCCCTCTTTTTTGCCCCTGCCTCCAGATTCGGTAGAACACAGACGAAGAATGTGCTCCTTAGTCTCCTTATTTGTTCAGCATCTTCTGCCCATTTTATCATAAATTAGACCTAACTCAAAGTAATGTGATGCCAACAAACAATGCCCGTGTACCAAAGAGGAGACTAGCGTCTTCCCTTCTAAGAGATAAAAGAAACTTTTTGGTGTCGTAAGCTCCACTATTGAGTTCACGAAACCCTGTAGCCTTGCTTTTAGTCCACAACTTTCCTGCCAGGGGGATCGTGTACAGGTAATGCTTCCGTTTTATTCATGGTGTCGAATATGTATGTAGTTAGTCATATGATTTTCTTTTACAGGTTTCTTGAAGAAGGGATCAGATAGGATTTTTAGACGATGATTTTCTAGCAGCTAATGTCATTATGAAGAGATCCCTGACTGGTCTTTTTTTTTTATATACAAACTTCGTGCATTGCTTATTGTTAAAGCGGAGCATATTTCATTGGTGCGTATGCATTCTTTGGCGAGTCAATCTGCCTCTTAGTTGCCAGAGCCGCCAGTGTGACGTGGCACGAAATACCGATGTATCAGGGTATAATTCAGCCATGACTGCCATGCAGTCTGCAATACACTTCTAGTTACTAATTAATAACTCCGAGGCCTTTTTTGTGGCTAAAAGTTCTCCGCCAGCTTGTAAGACTTACTAAGTTCAAGTTCAGCGCAGTATACTGCAGCGACTGTTCCATTTTTTTTTTTGCTTATGTACATACAACTGCCCTCCGCATGCAGATATGGGATCATTTAATAAATCCGTTCAGATACTTTTGAGGTATCAAGCCTGGTAGCAGTTTCGAAAACGATATTTTTGGCCGCCAGGTCCGCCGGCGGCAGGTGCTGCAGTGTTTTGAGTGCCGCTGTCGGTGTGGCCTGATTACACAATGTAACGGCATGTTTGGGGCGGAATATTTCCAACTCAGGATGAAAGACCTAGACCTATATGGTAAAACCGTCAAATCTCGGTTCTGTAGAACCTTTTGACTTATTAGCTCTCTCTCAGAGTGAAATTTCATTTAGGAGGTCGTTAGAGGGTTAAAATATTCTAGAAAATTATTTGCCGAAAAATTTCACTAGGCGTGTTCTCAGCCAAAATCATCTTTGTACAAAGAACGTACAAGTCCACAGAGCATACAAAACAAAAATATGTCCCCTTGAAATATGCAATAACTTTTGCATACTTTCTTTTAGGCTGATGCTTCCAGACTTGCGTCGTCAGTATCGCAATCATCGCTATTATCCGAATCTCTGTCACACATGATGTCCACATGACGTTTACGTCATCCGCGTGGGCTGTGAGTTCAACAGGAGCTCCTTCATTCACTTGAGTATCCCATTGCCCATCGGCGACCAGAGTAGTGATGAGTACCTACGCCCCGTGCGGGACCTCTGTTGAGATCTCATGCATACTCCATTACGCCGAGACACTTCTCCAACACAGCATGCTGCGTATTCAGTTTGAAAGTACTGGGTGAATCCCTATCCTTCATACTCCATCTAAAATTGCTTGTTTTTAGTCGCTATAACATAAATAAATACCATAACCAAAATTTGGCTAACTTAAAATTTTTTTATGAAATACATTCTATGTTTCAAATTTTGGGTTTTCCAGTTTTTGAGTTTATTATAATAAGCTCGCCTAAATGTATACACAGGCATACATACATACATACATACATAACTAAGTATTCACATATTTTTCATAAAAACACTAACATGAAAAAAGCAAACAGTAAAAATTCATAATTTGTTTTTTATTTACATACTAACCAACGCTGTAAATATTATTCAATTTTTACATACTACATAAAATGGCGGCAGAAATAATAGACTCGCCTTACTTTGAAGAGTTTTGGCTATACTTCCATTATATATTTTATATTTAATATTTTTTTTATAAAAGCTTGGCTAGCTATACAACAAACACCATACAAATCCCCCTTTCAAACTTTATACAAAAATTATAAAAATTCGACAAATTTTCACCAAATTTTTAAACTTTTTATTCATTTTATTTTAGAAAAATTTTTGGTATGCAGTTTTGTAGCCCATTTCCCCCAATTTTTCTTGTTGACGATGCGTCCAGACATGGGTCGATGCGTGACACCATCAGCAAAACAAAAAAAAACCTTAAAAATCAACGGTATTTTGTAGCCAATTGAAACTTGCACTTTATAATACTCCATATCAGTAGAATAAATTAATTACACGTATGTATTTTTCATATTTTATTCAACATTTTTATAATTTTATACAAATTCGCCAAAAAACGCGTCACACGGCAACACTCGATTGGTTTGACAGCACTTGCAGCAAAAAGGAAAATTGCTAGTGCAGCACGAGCAAGTTGAAATTATTTCTTAAAATCGATTTGCGTAATTTCAGTTGCAGTTACACTTTGCAATTTTTATTTCCGAAAGTGATTTCTGCAAATCTCCAAAAAGGACTTTCTGGCTGTTTACACGGGAAAGTAGACTTTCGATTTCGCATTTTGACAGCGAAACGCGTAGATAAAGCGCTTGCATTGCCACGTTTAACCGCACCTTTATGATTAAATATACCTAAATACATACATATGTACATATGTATGTCCATTTATGTAAATATACATAGTCCACCTTTCTCAACCGCGATTTTAGCTTACGAACCCAAACAGCTGTGCCACGCGTAAATATTCTGCTGCGTAAACAGCCGTAGGTTAAAAAAAAAGCATAACATTATCGCAGAAAATTGTTTATAAACACATTTATTGTGACAATTACATATCTTTGTACAAATGCACATACATACATACATACACACATTGGTAATGCTTACCTTACTTGCACGAAAAATAAACCAATAAAATGAAAAAAATGCGATACCAAAAAAAAAAAATTAAATATGAAACAAATATAAAACAGTTTGATAGCCCAAAGCCGGGTGTGCGCTGTATGACCGGTGAAATTGGGGCACTAGCTCAAGGTCTCTGGGTCTGAATATTACAGCGTTAACTTGAACTACATAATTTTCAAAATAAAAACTTAATGGACAAAACTAAATGGAGGCGTATAAAATTAGCTTTTGAAAGAAATTTTTTAAGTATTTCATGGTAATGCCAACTTGCAAATATTTTGGATGTCAGGGCCACAGACATATGTATCTACTTAAGCAGAATAAGGAATTTTCGATGGGAACTGATAGCAAAACAAAAACAAACAATCAAATTGAAAAAATTGTAAATTTTTTGCCATAGAAATGTATATTTGTTTTTCACAACCTACTACATCTAAGTAATTAGTAGATAGCAAAATATTTGATTCAACAAATTCCACATAAACAATTTACCTCAAATAAGGACATCCCACATTCAAATCATGGTGTATATACATGCGCCTATCATTTACGCCCCCCCTCCCCCCACCCACTCAGTGCGTCTTTACACTTGTGCTAACGCTTAATTTTCCTGGAAAAATTTTGTATGTATATAAAAAATTTTAAAAATTTTACGCATCGTTTTACTGCTGTTTACAGCTGAAAATGCGTTGCAATTCTTCTTCCGATAATTGGATCGTGAAGAAATTAACGATAATCTTAAATTTTTATATGAGAATTGAAGTCGGTTTTGTTTTTTGCTTAAAAATTACTTGTTGGTATTACTACTACATGGATGTCTGGCCACACAACTGCATAGATAATGTACATACATAGGGGCATGCTTACAAACATACGGCCTTTTCTTCGTGTTTGGCGCTGTAATCAATAAATCACGCCAGTCGTTTCACTGCCATTCCAGCTGACGCCAATTGAAGCCAAGACTTTCCATGCCGCGCAGGCCTGACTTTTCCACTGCTACCAACAGCGGGCACCGCATTGACTGCTTTCAGGCCTGGAGCATTTGTGTCCATTCATACGACGTGGTCGAGCCAGTGGTCCACCTGTATTTTAATTTATTGTAAAGCTCGTAGAACTCCATAGTTCGATCATTTGCGGTGTTTGTTAACGCCATCCGCCATGGCCAATGGGTAAACTCCGAAAATCTTTGGCGGAATGTGTCTCTCGAATATTCCGATAGCTGCCTTACCAGGTCTAAATCCACGCTGATAACGTCTAATCACCACGTCCAGACCCACTCCTCTTTCTGGTCTTTCCAAGATTTGGCATATGATCGATACCTAGTTTATGCTTGCCAACATAGTTAAGCCATGACTTGCATTGCTAACTCAGTTCTGCAAAATTTATGGCCGCCACAAATCCGAGGAGAAGCTCGGCCACACACTAATATATGTGTAAGCACCAATCTATTATTATTATTGTTTAATTTCAGAAGAACACCGAATAGTGGCTTCCTTGAGTGGGGAGGGAAAGAAACCACTTAACCAATCTTCTGCTTCTAGTGAAGAGAATGAATTACCACAGAATCATTATTTTTACTCTTTATCCGGGTCACCAATATTTTTGCCCCCTCCAAGCTTCAATGGAACTCATTACTTTACTAAGAAAATAAGGTCATAAACTATGTATCTATGTGCAAAACTTCGTTTCCAAACGGGTGGTAACCCTCCTCAAAAATATTTTCGAAATTAAGCTCGCTTAAACTCTTTTTCGTTTGATATTTACTTGTCTTGTAATATTTGATTGAACTTATTAGTTTAAGTTAGGAGGCAGCAACCCTTTTAAGAAAAGTAGTCAAAGTCATAAACTATCTGTGTGCAAAATTTCATGCAAATCCGTTAAGTCGTTTTCGCGTGATTAAGTGACAAACATACAAACTTTAACAATTATAATAGTTGCGATCTCTTACGTGTCCGAACTACTGGTTAGAAATAGTCAGAGTTTACTAGATGTTAATGGAAATCGAGGAAAAGAGAGTAAATAAGGCCCTCTCTTTGTCAGAACTTGCTAATTTTAGCCCGAAGATTTTTTTCTGGCAAATCCTGGTAAATGTGTCAAACGATCACACTGTTTGGGGCTGACAGATTCA
The DNA here is from genome assembly GCF_013731165.1 of Rhagoletis pomonella. Taxonomy (NCBI): domain Eukaryota; kingdom Metazoa; phylum Arthropoda; class Insecta; order Diptera; family Tephritidae; genus Rhagoletis; species Rhagoletis pomonella. The sequence continues at coordinate 1,489 of NW_023466203.1, read as the reverse complement.
TCGGACCGTACCGACACCTTCGAAAATGATGCTGGCAACGCTGTTATGGTGAACGGTGAACGTTGTCGTGATATGATAAAATACTTCGTATGGCCTCAATTAGATGTCATTGGCTTGGCCAATATGTGGTTTCAACAGGACGGTGCCACTGGGATCTATGGAACGAGACTAACTACATATGCATTTGACTTGCTTGCTACACCTAAATAGGGGTTAAAACCGACAAAGTTAACCATTTAGTACCAGCGTCCAATATATTGGGCGAATGAAGAGCTTTTGTTGTTGTAAGAACAGTTGTTTTTTGCAAATTGTACAATTTTTCTTTATCGCGTTTCTTAGATTAAATTTCCTGACCATGATTTTCCTTAATCTTATGAGAAGCTTCTACCACCAGCCGGGGCAAGCGCTTGGAGGCTAAATGTTTGTTGCTGCTAAAGAAATCTACAACCAAATCGCGCAATTGAACCGTAACAAAAAATAAAAATTTCAAAATGTTTTATACACTTGCAAACAAACTATGTATTTTTAAAGCTAATTAATTCAATGTTTGACGTAAAACGCATCAATGAACGCCCCCTTTCATTTTTGTTGCTTTTGATGTTTAGCGCCTAATATTTATATGCACATATTTATTTCTATTAATACATTTTTCAAAAATTGTATTTCTATATTTGCAAAAGCAGAGAGCGTGACGCTCATAACAAACTTGGTTGCAGTGTTGCCAGGTCACTGAAATGAGAAATCGTCAATTTGATTTTCAAACATCGTCCTTAGAGCTCTTGTTAAAAATCGACTATCCGGCTATTCGGTTAGTCGACTAGTCGATTAGCAACTTTTTTGTCGGTTGATAGTCGAATAGCAATTATTCGATTAACCGCTCGAATTCGACTAACCGTTCATTTTCGACTAACCGCTCACTATCGAGTAGTCTGAAAATCGACTAACCGAAATCATTCGAATAGTGACAGTTTTTCACCATAAAATTATTATTATTAATTTCCTTCGCTCAATAAAATATGTATCAGTACACAACGCAAAAACTACGAATTTGGCCTTAAAAACGAAACAAATAGTGATGAAACAAAGAAGAAAACAACTTATCGACAACTACTGTTAGTGCTGCCACATGATATAATTTGGGTACGACAATTACGTATTAGCAGAAATGGTAAACAAGTGTTTACACTGCAATTTTTAGTTGTGAGTGTAACTATCTTCATAGTTAAGAAACAACCGTCATTGGGGCAAAAATATCGTTAAATCGTCATGGCCGTAAAAAATCTTCAAAATGACGACCAAATCGGCAACCTGGCAACACTGCTTGGTTGGCAAGAGCGTAGCATGCGCCCTGTCTGTACAACACAAACAAAAAAAAACGTGGTGAATAACCAAAATGAGGTGTGTGAATGCTCAAATGGTGCAATTGACACCAGCTGATACAAGTCAGGATGGCCGAGTGGTCTAAGGCGCTGCGTTCAGGTCGCAGTCT
>NW_023466202.1:0-7807 GCF_013731165.1 Rhagoletis pomonella | reverse complement strand
GGGTGAGCGCAATCTCCTCTTCGCTTCCTTCATCGCCTCTACTATCATATTGTCGTCGCTGCTACGTCGCACAATGCCTGCGCAGGTGGTTGTCGCCACGATTCGCGTCGTCATAGTGATGCGCCGTACATACTCTATATAACCCTCACCTGGGCGTTGGCAGTCCTCCTGTTCGATGTCCATTTCGCCCCTGCGTGGCTCGTTATAGCTATCATCGGACACCTCGATTGCCTAGATGCCACTCGTAGTCATCGTCGTTGCTATCGCCGCATACTTCTGCTGGCGTAAATGTGCCGCTACCCGCCTCGCTGCTTGCTACTAAACTCCGAGTCGTGTAGTCGCTTGGGTTCCACGATGCAGGACTCCAGCGCCCCTCATCACTTGCACCGCTGTTTGGGCTTTCGTGCACGTAAATCTCTGTGCTGGCCTGACTTGCGTTGTCTTCAACGCTTTCTCCTCCCCCAACGCCAGTATGCTGCCTAATTTCTGCTTCCGTCAGGCGGCGCAAACGTACTTTCAAAGCGTCGTTCTTTACGCCCATCGCCTTGAAAATTTCTCCAGTTGCCCGTGTATCCATCGTTGCAGTCACTTTTTGAGTAGCGGGTCCTTTTTGTGATGTCCTTTTATATTAAACATTTGGGAAACAGTTGCCTTTGCGCGACAAACTGTATATTTCCAAATTATTTGCATTTTGTTATTTTTTGGTTTATAATATTTTAGTTTGTTATTGGTTTATTCAGCTGTTGTGTTGCAATGTTGCCTACTCTCCCAAAAGGGGGATTTTTTTTTGCAGGGATCGATATGTCAATATCGGAATAGTGTTGCCAGCTTGATATATGATGTATCCGTCTTACAATATTAATTATTATCATTATATTTGTTATTATTATTGTATTTGCTGACATTATTCTTTATTAATAGTTTTTATACATATTAATAATTACATTGCCTTATTATGTTTGTTTTTATATTAATGCTATTCAAAAATTTTTGTTTGTTTATTTCTCTTGGCATGAATTATCTCCTTTTTTATAGTATTCTCGTGCTACAACCTCGTTCTTCTTCTCCTTCTCCCTTTTTTCCTTTTATTTTCTCTTCTTCTTCTCTCCCCTTTGGGTCTCCTTTTCATGGCAATCGCTCCCCTATTTGGCAATTGCCGAGTTATAACATTTCTGTCTATGACCGAAATTTACCTATTCTTCGCCTTGCTTCGAATTAGGCTCAGGTGCATGCCGGGGGAGGATTTTTGGTGACTCTGCCGCGTCGGCCTCTTCATCGCCGTAAAATGGCTTCAGCTTACTCAGATGTGCTGTTCTCCTCTTACCGTTGTCTACCTTGTCTAATTCGACGATTACTGGCGAAACGAAGTTCATCACTCGGTACGGCCCAGCATACTTCGGTGCAAGTTTTGCCGCGAAGTTATCCGTCGCCTTCGATAGGTGATGCTCCTTCACCAGCACTCGGTCACCTACCCCTGGTTGCCATTTCCTCCTGCGCAAGTCGTAATGACGCGCTTGCTCGATCGACGCTGTCTGCTGATTTCGCCTTACCATCTCAAATATCTCTCGCATTTTCGTTGACTTCGCCTCTGGTGTCGTCGTCGTTTGGCCGGTACCGAAAGTTTGTTCGTCGTAGAGGGCTTTTGGTACTCGCGGCTCGCGTCCTTGCACTAAGAAGGCAGGACTGTAGCCGGTGGCTTCGCAAACACTGGTATTAAGCGCTAGTGTCATTTCGGGTAGTAAGTCGTCCCAATTTCGCTGTTCTTTTCCGGCAAGCATTCTCTTTATGTTGCGGTTTGCCCTCTCCGTCGGATTTTCTTGTGGCGTGTATGGTGCGGTGAACTCTCTGCTGGTGAACTGTGTTCCATTGTCAGTTATTACAATTTTCGGGACTCCAAATCTAGCGAGTACGCGTTCAGCTGTCGCCTTCCGTAGAGACACAATTTCTAGCCATTTGGAAAACTTGTCGATAAAGACTAGTACGGTTGTGTTTCCGTGCTTTGATCGTGGCAATGGTCCCACAAAGTCTGCGCATACTGTGGCCCAAGGATCTTCTGCGATCTGGGTTAGCATCTTTCCCGCAGCTTTCTGTTGGCTGGGCTTGTAAATCTGGCAGGTAGTATAGTGTCGGACATACCTCTTTATGTCCCTGAACATTCCGAGCCAGTAGTAACGTGCCGTCGCTCTCGTTATCGTCTTGCGGATGCCCATGTGTCCTGCGCTTGGACTATCGTGAACTTCCTTCAGTACTCTCTCACGTAGTGGCGCTGCCGCGCATAGCTTCCACGGTACTGTGTCTTCATCATCCATCTGGACTGCGATGTCTCGATACAGTTCGTTGTTTACAATTGTGTAGTCCGGGAACTTTTCTGGTGTCCTCGTCACCTCTGCCATTTTCTCGGCCAGCTACTTGCAGGCCGTTGCCTCTTTATCCTGCACTAATATGGTGAGTTGTACGTCTTGAGGTTGTCGTGGCAGTGCATCGACAACGACGTTCAACTTACCCTTGCGGTAGTTTACATCGAATGTATGTTGCTGGAGTTCTAGTGCCCATCTTGCAATGCGTCCTGAGGGACTCTCGATCGCATTCAAACGGAATACCTCCTTCTTTAAGAAATTTTCGACTTCCGCCGCATCCTCGATGGATGTGGGTTGTTCATTTGCGGCCTTTTCGCCTTCCTCAGCTCTCTATACTTCGCGCACTTCTAACATCGTGGTACTGCAGCCTTCGTTCGGATATCACCCTCTGCCTTCAGCGTTAATGTCTGCCCTCCGCAGCTCACTGTTTTGTTGGCCTTTGCCAGGTAGTCAGTCCCAAGGACCATGTCATCGACTAAACCGGGTAGGACGAGTAACTCGCTCCTATGCTCTTGATCGCCCACCTTTACCACGGCCTCTACCGCTTCTGTGACCGATATTGGTCTGCCATCTCCCGTCACCTCTCTCTTGTTCACTCTTCGCGACCGCTCGATTCCCAGGGTGTTCGCTGCTCTAATGCTTATACAACTTCTTGCTGCTCCTGCACCAACCGCTGCTATTACTGCTCTACCATCCACTGTTGCTCTGGCGATTACTCGCCCGTCCGCTTGCTTAAGAATTGCATTACTGGAGACCCCACTCTTGGTCGCGAATGGGATCCTTGGCCGTTTCCCTGTTGTCCGCGGCAACAGTCTGATGTTCGAATGTTCCGCCGACCACACGTTCTTGGGTTTACTCGGCTAGATTCTTCGCTTCTACGTTGTTGTCCCGAAGGTGGCGCATAATCGCCTCCATCCTGCCGTCTCGCTGGCATCGTATACCTCTCTCTTCCCTGCTCCTCTCGGATAGTGCAGTTGCGCTCTTCGCTTCGCGGGGATATTGCGCGGGGCAATGCTCGTTGAGACTCCTTCTCTGCTACAATATTCTCGTAGTCTTCTGCCAGACTTACTAACTCTCCAAGAGTGTTGAACTCGGTTTGTTTAATATACAGCTTGTATTCCATTCGGCAATTCTTATAAACGCGTCGAAGCTTTTGTGCCTCCGTATAGTCGGAATGACGCATTAGCCCTTGTAGCGCTAGTACATAGTCTTTAAATGCCTCTCCGGGCCGGTGAACACGCTGCCGTATCTCATCATCGAGTCTTTCGAAATACCGGGAATTCAAGAAGAACTTCAGGAAATCTCGCTTACACGTCTCCCAGTCTCTCCAGTGGCCGTGATTGTTTCGTACCCAGACGAGGGCTCTATCCTTAAATAACTCGGGTAATGCTCGTGGAAGTGCGTCTCTTTCTATCTCGTACCCGTCGGCTAATTCTTCGACGCGTTCGATGAAACCCAGCGGGTCCTTGCCGCCATCGTATTTGCGTACGTGGTCCATGATAGTTGGGGCTGATCGTTGTGAGTCGACGTATACTGGATACATGGGCACGTTCGGCATCCCTCTTGTGCTGTCGTCGTTGATGGGTTGTTGTGTAGGCGGTAGTAGTAGCACTTCGTTGTTGGTGCATTCCCCGCGCTTGTAGAACTCGTATGCTTAAGCGCTGAATCAGTGACCCGATCGCGATGGTTCTCAGTCTCCCCTTCCTCTTGTACAAATGTAGAGTGGCGTTTACGCAGCTCCTCGACGGTCCCCGAATTTTCAAGGCCGAACTCCGTCATATAGGTCACAAGCTAATCTTTATTTAAGTAGTACACCCACTTTGTTTTCACCATTTTTTTTTTATTATGTTCCTTTGTTTCACGTTACCCTCTTATTGGTAAGGAATGTTCGATCACTTTCACAGTTCTAATTTCTGGGATTTCCCCCGTGTCTCTATCACTTTATAGATGTCTTTGCACTCTTGCTAAGTAGCTTTTTTCCAAATCAATTCACTTCACTTTTTTTTCTATGAGTTCTTCTCCTTGGCCCTTACTGCTTCTTTTATTTATAAGGGCCCACGTTGGGCGCCAATTGTAACGAACCCGGTTTATCCGGTCTATAGCTGGGCTGTGGCTCCGTCGGATGTTGGGTTCCCTTATCCAAACGTTAAAATAAATACGCGAATGATTCTTACAGTGACGCTTCTTTATTTCGCTATTTAGTTGGCAGCGTTTGCACGTCACACCAATATATAGTATTTCCTTGGCGGCGTTTCCACGTCACACCATATAAGTACTACTTGGCAGCGTTTTCACGTCACACCAATATAACGTATTGCTTTGGCAGCGTTTTCACGTCACACCATATACCTTAACTACCTACTAAGCAACTAAGTCTTCACAATCGTTGCTTAGCTGTGTTTCGATTTCACGTATGTATGTATATAATTAGCAATTCGTTTAATATGTATAAATAAATTCAACAGTTCTACATTTATATCTATACTAGCTTATACCCGCGGGATTCACCCCGCGCTTTTATACAAATATGAAAAATAATTTAATGATGTTAGATTTTATTTCTGTGCCCATTTCGTTATAGCTCGTTATTTTTTAAGCGAGTTAAGGTATTTAGGCCGTTTAAAACTACGAAATTATAAAATCTCGTCTGCGCGCTAGGCATACGAAAGATATCAATCCCTCTAAGTTTACCTTAAAATGGTTCCAGGTATACGACGCGCGAACGTGTAACCTTCTTGGAGGTGCCACGGCGGGTTCTAATATTTCCAACTCAAATTTAGTAACCTTGCCTTGATAAAATACCACTCCGCATTACTGTAGCAAATGCCTCAAGCGAGCTTTTATTTATTATAAGGCCGAACTCGGCTCTCCCTTTTCCATTTAATGAAATTTATTCTATCAGTACGGCACTTATAAAATAAATCTCCATAATAAATTTAAAATACTTCGAAGGATTTTCTATCCTTCCAGAGATATGTGTTACGAAGTTTTTAGTATGTATGGGAGGCGACATGCCTCCTTTTTTAATAACTCACATTTTTTCCATGAGCAATTGATACATTTTGCATACACAACTCCATACCAAGTTCCAGTATTCTTCCACAAACACTTCCAGGGATATGTGGCAAGAAAAAGTAAATTTTTACTGGAAGTGCCACGCCCCTTTTTCTTATAATCCTAATCTTCTTCCATGAATTTAGAATTAATTTTACATACCCCAGTACCAAGTCCCAGTACTCTACCATGCACACCTCTAGAGATAAGCAGTACAAAACAGTATATTTGTACGGGAGGAACCATGCCCCCTTTTCGAATAACGCAAATTTTTCTCCAGGAGTATGGAATTAAGTTTCAGTCCTCTGCAATTAACACCTCCGGAGATATGCAGCATAGAAAAATCAATTTGCATGGGACTTGCCACACCACCTTTTCCAATAACTCTCATTTTTCTCCATGAGTATGGTATTAGTTTCACATACATACATACATATGTATTTCCATACCAAGCTTGAGTGCTATACTCCAAATATTTGAAGAGATATGCAATATGAAACTTTCAGTCAGGTAGGTGCTACGCCTCTTTTCCAAAAACGTCCATTTTTCTCCGTGAATATGAACACGATTTCACACAGTGTTGGCAAACTGTTAATCTGATTAACGACTAAAAATTACCGATTAAAATGTTAATCGCGTTTGACGATTAAAATTAATTAGTCGTAATCAACTGTACGATTAATGATAACATTTTTTAATCGATAATCGCTAGCTGCGATTACGTTTAACTAATTTAAAACATTAATCGTTAGCCCAATTAAAAAATAAAATCTGATTAATTTGTCTAGTTTGTCCGAGTTTGAAACCAAACACCAGTTATAGTAATTATTTTGTGTTTTACGCATATAAAAAGCACATAATATAAAAAAATTATAATTATTGTTATTAGTGATACATAACTTTTACAAACCTAGTTTGTAAAACGTTTGTTGGTATATATCTTAATTAAAATGCACACCAAATTGCTTAGATTGATGAGGAAGCCCGACTTAGACTTAGCTTGCTTTGTGTGCACAGGGAAATTCCAGCATAACTTAATTAATCACCAAACCAACTTGATCAAATTAAGAGTTAATGATTAAACATTAATTTTTTAATCGCGATTACGATTAACTGCTTAGTCAGATTAAAATTAATAATGATTAACTGTAATCAGATTGAATTTAATCGAATTAACTAACTGATTAAAACATCAATCGATTAATGCCATCATTGATTTCACATATATATCACTATACCAAGTTTCAGTTTTCTCCCACAAATACTTCCAGAGACGTGTATGTAATATGAAAATTCCAATTTGTATGGGAGGGGCCTTGAGTTATCGGACTCACTTTCAGTCTAAGACCATTATTCCGAAATCCGTAGTAAGTGTTCTAAATTTCGTTCTGATCGGAAAACAGGTTAAGTAAGTAGCCTATTTTTCAATCCAGGCCATAAACCATCTTTGAGCAAAATTTCATTTTCAAACAGGTGGCAATTCTTAAAAAAGTAGCCTATTTTCCAATCTAGGTCACAAGCTATCTGTGTGCAAACTTTCATGCAAATCAGTTCAGTCATTTACGCGTATTAATTTAATTAAACTTTCCTAATACGTGATAACTCTTAAAATAGTAGCCTAGGTCATAGGACATAGGCCATAAGCTATCTCTGTGCGAAATGTCATGCAAATCTGTTTAGTCGTTTCCGCGTATTAATTTAATGAAACTTTGTCAACAGGTGGCAACTCTTAAGAAAAGTAGCCTATTTTCCAATCTAGGTCATAAGCTCTCTGTGTGCAAATCTTCATGGAAATCCATTCAGTCGTTTCCGCGTATTAATTTAATGAAACTTTGTCAACAGGTGGCAACTCTTAAGAAAAGTAGCCTATTTTCCAATCTAGGTCATAAGCTATCTGTGTGCAAATTTTCATGGAAATCCATTCAGTCGTTCCCGCATATTAAATATATTAAACTCTTTTAACAGGTGACAACTCTTAAAAAAAATAGCTTATTAACCAATCTGGCCCATAAGCTATCTGCCTACCAAATTTCATGTAAATCCGTTCAGTCGTTTCCGCATGATGATTTCCCAAACATCCAAACATACAAACTTTCACATTTATAATATTAGTAAGATATATATATATACTAGCTTATACCCGCGGGTCTCACCCCGCGTCTTTATACAAATATGAAAAAAATTGTAGATGTTAGATTTCATTTCTGTACCCATTTCGTTATAGCTCGTTATTTTTTAAGCGAGTTAAGGTTAAAACTATGAAATTATAAAATACGAAAGATATCAATCCCTCTAAGTTTACCTTAAAATGGTTCCAGGTATACGACGCGTGAACGTGTAACCTTCTTCGAGGTGCCACGGCGGGTTCTAATATTTCCAACTCAAATTTAGTAACC
>NW_023466201.1:0-7807 GCF_013731165.1 Rhagoletis pomonella | reverse complement strand
TGAGATTTAATGAAGATTTAGCCCTCTGACGAGATTTGGCGTTAAATCTTTTGAGATTTACCATATAAAATTAAATCTCGAAAGGCAGTAGATTTAAGTTAAATCTTCGTCAAATCTTCAATAATATTGATCAATAAGTACAATTTGTTGGATGTGGCAACCACAAATTCACATGCTATAAATCAAATGGCATTTGTGTTTTCAATATACAGTTGAGGACATTGAAATCTAGCCTATCATAAAAACATGAATTTTCGTATTTTTAGGGATTTTTATATTTTTGTTAGTTTGGGAGGAAAATTAGTAATACATATTTACATAACTTTGGTTGTAATAAATTAAGAAAATATTATTTTAAAAACTAAAAATTTACAAGAAATGTTTTATAGTAATATCATGCAGAGTCTTATCCGCTTTCTATAAGTCATTTACGCGCTGCGATAAAAAATTTATAAATTTCGGTAGTGGTTCTGCTTCGATAACATTGCACCGAACATCCTCTAGAACTCAGTTCGTATTCGTGATATGCCAAAGGCCCACGATTGGATTTTCGGTTCCCTCCTATGAATAAGAGAGTTCTACAAAAATTTTTCTTTCCGCAAATGTTTTTTCACCGTTTTGATAATTTTTCTTAAATTCGGGAAAATGATTCGGAATATGGTACCATTCTTTACACTTTCCAAACTATATATTATACATACATATTTACCACGAATAAGAAGCCAATAATATTCAGAATTCATATAATGAAATTCCGTTTGGTACCTTCCTTTTATCTATCTGTATATCAATGCCCGCAACTGTATTTATAAAATCATACATAAGCAAACGTCAAATATTTAAAAATGTGAACGTCAAACATATCCCGTTGTGGTAATGGAGACGATTGTGATTTAGCAACTGGATTTATTAAATCTTAATGGATAAATCTCTCAATGGAGACATAGTATAAGGGTATATTTATAAATCACTTAGGGTTAAATTAGTGGTGACATAACCATGACCATATAAAACATCTGTTCCAACCAACCTTATGGCCAACACTGTATTCGATTAGTGGTGCCACACCATAACGCCATAACCATAGCCATAGAGACCAATTGAATTTTGCTTTTCCGCCATAACCATAATCATCTAATATCTGAAGTGCGAGTAAGAACGTGTTGCCAGACATTCAAAAAACAAATTGTGCACAGCCAACATTTGGCATAAGTGTAGAATTTGGACCATTTAGCTGTGCAAAAAGCAAAAATGTGGCTATATAGAACTTCTCATGCTGATTTCAACTGTACCAAAGTTATTTGCCGCAATAATATAAAGAAAGATATAAAAGGTTAAATTAATATTTTTTGATTCTTTAAATATTAATATCTTATGAACTACATAACCGATTAAAAAACTGATGATGTCAAAATAAAGACAATTAATTTATCTTTCCGTTTGTTATATTGTTTTTTATATTTTTAATCCAAAAATACTAAAAAACGAATAAAAATTTCGTATTTTTTCATAAAATAACCATTATTTAACAAAAGTTCATAACTAATGCAAAAGAAATTTATATTATTAAGAAATTTATTACCTTTAATTTGATGTACATACATACATGTTTCTTTATGATCAGCTGTTGAGTTTTAAGAATTTAGTGTTAATTAAGTGAAAGTGAAAGAAGTTATGCGTAAGTATCCTACGATATTGCACATTTTCCGCATCTTGTTCCGCGTCTGCCACCACCGACATTGTTGACTACGAGAAGTCAGCTGTTTATGGTTATGATACCTATTATCGATGATAGTTAAAGTGGTTACGGTTATGGCAATGGTTACGACTAGGCATTATGGTATGTCACCACTAATTTAACCTTTACTTGGAAAATTAAGTGCAATTCTATGTTGTGTAAAAATTTCATACAAAAAATATGTATATTAATTTTTTACTATGGGAATATATTTAGTATGCAAATTTCAAACTTCAATTCCGTTGTAGCCCAGCCAAGTCAGCTCAAAATTAGGGGTAATCTTACACTAATTAGCAAAAGCTGGAATGGAATGTCAAAAGTCCCCATCGATCCCATGTCTGCAAAAAAAGTTATTCAAGGTTAAATAAATTGATTTTTTGCATTTTTCGGCAAAACGGTGAGGTTTCCCACAAAAATAGGTGAGACGAAAGTGTAGATCATACAATTATCTAAAAAAAACTGTTAAAACATTTTTTCCTAAGGATTACCATTTTTGTCATATAGCGATTAAAAATTGTAGCAAACGGTTTATACTCCATAATATGCAAATCATAAATCTGTATAGAAACTTTCTTATTCTACTTAAGTGCTCATAACTTCTACATTTATTATTCAATTTAGATGGCAAGTTCCTTATTATATTAATGAAGGACCATGCTTTCTTTTCTTTTATTATCATTTTTTAATTATGCGAAACTGTCGATGAGTAAATGATTAGCTCCTAAACTACTATATAATCCGTTTAGGAAATGTCGTTTATGAAGAAGATAGTGAATTTAATGTGCTCCACTACTGTAGAAAGAAATGTGAGATCCGCCAGCTATAAAATAAAAAGTGTGCAATTAAGTGAGCGCACTTTCTCACATATATAAAATTTGGCTATGTCTCAAAAACTATTGCAGTTTATTATATTTTGACTACATACCCAGGTTCAGCGGAAAATTTTACATGAGAAGTGATGGTGTGCCACAGGAGGGGTTTCTTGTAAACTTGTGTAATTATTAATTAGATGAATAGTTTTCTCTATTTTTTTTAATTCATTACTTCCAATGGTATTATTTTTATTTCATGCAATATTGTGTAGGTAAACAGGACTACAATAAGGCGTGGAGTAGGCCTACTGGGGAAACCACGTTAAAGAAAAACGTGCCAAATACATTACCCCACAAGTACAGTGTGAATTGTACATATTATGAGAATACAATTTTTGAATCGCAATATCTCTGAAATGGTAATTCTTAGGAAGATAAATGTTATTACGGTTTTTATAGACAATTGCATGATCTACACTTTTGTCTCATCTATTTTTGTGATAAGCCTTACCGGTTTGCTGAAAAATGAAAAAAAAAAACAATTTATGTGACCTTTGACCTTGAATAAATTTTTTTCCAGACGTGGGATCGATGGAGATTTTTGACATTTCATTCATAATAGTGTTCATAACACTCGTACAAATTTTCAGCTTTATGCGGATTATTGTAACCTTGAATGTCTAACTTGACCGGACTATTGTGAGTTAGGACAGTTTTTAGGTAAATAAGCGTTTTGTTCATTGACGCGACATTCGTATTGATTATCGAAGATAATTTTCGGCATGGACGTGAACCGATTTTGAGCCGAACCGGTTTTGAACCGGAAAACCGATTTTTCTATTAATTAACTAAACCGAACCGAAATTTTCCACAAATTTTTGATCCGAACCGAAAACCGAACCACTTTCTATAAAGGTTTAAAGGTTCGTTTCAATCAATTTTCAATAGATAAATGCACCCACTTTTTTTTTTGTTAAACATGGTAATACCTACCATGTTTGTTTACCATGTGACAATATCAAATGTAAAGGCAACCCATCTCATTTGACAGACACTTGACCCTTAACCTTGCGCGTTGTTGCACTTGACACTTGACACTTATAAACTTGCGCGTTTTTTTTTTGTTTTTCGAACCGTTGAACCGAACCGAAACCCCGTTTCAAAGACCAAAAAAATCGCTTTGACGAACCAATCCAAAAGTGCAAAAACGGTTTTTCATCCGGTTCACGTCCCTGATTTTCGGCCCCATTATTTGTTGGGTAATTTTTTAACATTTTTCAATGCAATTGAAAGGTCGAAATTTTTTGTGTAATGCTTAAGATGCTTTCCATTTCCAGACAACCGGTCAGGTACGAGCATGATTTTTAATTTCGACCAAACTCAAATACATTGTTTGTTGGTCCAAATAATGAGACACGTATTTTTTCTTTTGGCTCGGAAAAATTTGTCGGCCGAATTAAACGCGATTTTGTTTGTCAGGCGAAAATCGATTATTCGAATTGACAGTCAGAATTTTTTTTTAAAATGCCCATAACTTTGTCAAAATTTAATAGATTCCAACATTGTTTTTACTCAAATGTCAGTAATTCTTGTCACTTCAAGATAGAATGATATAATTTATTGATTTTCATTATTTAAAATTTGTTATTTAACAATAAACAAAAAGTGCAAATTTTTTTTTTAATTAAATTTCTCAAAAAGTGTATTTTTTTTCTCTCAAACTTTTTTACCGGGAAAGAGACACTTTGAACAACAATCAACCCAAATCTCTAATAGCGAAGATTTTTTTTTCTGAGTTATAATTTTTTATAGAAAATATACGTTTTTGTGGTACATACTACAATGTTCTTATATTGTTTAACTAAATGGAACATATGTATGTAATATATCAGCAAAAAGTACAGCCGTGATCATTTTTTGTGTATCAAATAGATATTAGAACACACTTTCCACCATACAGTTTCGAAATACAAAATCACATTTTCCCGTTTTGTTTTTTTTTTTAAACAATTTTTTTATTTTTACTTAGAAAAGTTTTTAGCTCGTCGATACTTTTTAGTGTTCGCGATATTTACTCAGTACTTGTCAAAAAGTATCGAGTTCTCGATACTACTCAGTACTCATGAAAAGTATCGATATTCTGTACTCGGTACTCGTATCGTTCTATCACTAGGAATATGTGTGTACTATGGATTTTAATTTTTTCGCTTTTTACGATCCCGGGATTTTCGAGACGTCGTTATCACAATCCCGGAATCCCGCGATTAGTCCCGGGATTTAGATATTCATTATTTTCCAACAACTTGACAAGAAAAAATTGCATCAATATAGTTTGAGAAGCTGTCCTACCATATAATAAATAATAAATAAATGGGCTTAAAACCTACTTTATTATTTAACTTGAACAATATTTCATTAGTAACAAAACAATGGACAGTAGGGCGTTTCCACCGTTATGGGTTGGACATTTGTACGGAAAAAAATTTCTTTCTTGTTTAAATTTAAGTATAAAGTACTCAACAATTCTACATTTTGATAAGCTACATCTAATTGATTATTATATGAGTTATTACAAAATACGAACAAATTCCAGCCTTCTTTTATATGGAAAAAATCTGATTTATATCTTTTGTCACGGGTGGGACAAAAAAAAGAACCTGCCTTTTGGAGCATATCTATTTTATGGAAACTCTGCGAATATATTTCACTTTTCTGTGTGAACTTGATGACTTATAATAAAACAAAGCATCAGGAACACAAACAAAGCAAAAACTACAAAAAAATATGGTTTTATTATACGAAAAATCCGAAATTCCTCTGTCACGGGTGGGACCACGTTTGTCACGGGTAGGACATGTACGAATTTTTATATGAAAAGGAGCTTTTAAAGTGGTCCAAATATAAAGATTAGTTATTAAAAAATGTAAGAAGCCAAGTAGGGGTAAAATTCACTCACGTTTTATCTTACGATGGTGCCTTTTATAAAGAAGAAAATGCTTAGCATAGTCAGCCAAACAAATTATTAAAAATGAACGCGATCTCCTAGCGTCTTGCTATTTTAACATTTACCTACTTAAATTTAATGGTCTACAAAACTGCATACCTAAAAAAGGAACAGTCCAGCGCCTTCGTCTTGATCTGCAGGTGAAAATATCGATATCAAAATCGATAATAATATCGATAGCAAAATCGATAAAAATATCAATAACAAAATCGATGAAAATATCGACAGTAAAGTCGATAAAAATATCGATAACAAAATCGGTAACCTAATCGATTACAAAATCTTTCAAAAAATCGATAACAAAATCAATAACAAAGCCGATAACAAAATCGATTACAAAGTCGATAACAGAATCGATAACAACAGAATGGATAACAAAAGTGATAACAATATCGATAGCAAAATCGGTAACAAAATCGATAAAAATATTGACGGCAAAATCAATAAACATATCGATAACAAAATCGATAGCAAAATCGATAATAATATCGATAGCAAAATCGATAAAACAACCGATAAAAAATCGATAACAAAATATCGATTACAAAATCGATAAAAGTACCGATCGTTATATCGATAAGTTCCGAAAATATCGATAGCAAAATCAGTAACAATATCGATAACCAAATCGATAGCAAAATCGTTAACAAAATCAATAAAAATATCGATAACAAAACCGATAAAAATATCGAAGACAAAATCTATTAAAATATCGACTACAAAATCTATAAAAATATCGATAACAAAACTGATAAAAATATCGATAGCACAATCGATAAAAATATCGATAACAAAATCGACAGATAATCGATAATAAAATCAATAACAACGTCGATAACAAAATCGATAAAAAAAATCAATAAAAATATCGATTAAAAAATTGATAAAAAATATCTATAACAAAATCGATATGGATCATTATATCGATAACTTCCGAAAATATCGATAACAAAATCTATAAAAAATATCGATAACAAAATCAATAAAAATATCGGTCATTATATCGACAAGTTGCGAAAATATCGATAGCAAAATCAATAACAATATCGATAAAGATATCGTTCACAAAACCGACAAAATATCGATTTTTATATCGATAAGTCCATAGAATCCCGAAAATCTCTAAAATCCCGAAATAGTTCCCAGATTGAGTCTCTGTGCCTCTATCTATATCCTTTTCTCTAAAGCTACCTTTCTTTTAATCTTTCTTCCTCTATCTTCATCTATACTTTTATCGGTATCCTCATCCTCATTTTTTTCTTTATATTTATCTTTGTTTTTACTTTTACTTTTTTACTTTTTTTTATCATATTCTTCATATACATATTCCCCTTCATCTTTGCCATTATATAGTACTTAAGTGTTTAAATTTACCTTGGTCTTCATTTTTGCATATTATGCATACATGTGTTCATACATAGTACATATATGTATGTACCAGGGTTGTTGCGAATAATCGCATTCGCATTCGCAATCGCGGAGCTTCCGCATTAATTTCAACATTCGCATTCGCTTTCGCATTCGCAATAATCAATGCGGAGCTTTTGCGAATGCGAATGTTGTGCAAGTGCACTGATAAAACGTATATATGGCAAACAAAATGACAAATTGTAGCCAATATTTTTGCCTGTGTTCGTGGGAGTATTTGTGTAACAAAACTGGTCAAATGTCGTATTTATCAACTTTGGTAAAAATGTCTTTAAACATATTATTTCTTAAGCTATAAAACCGAGCTATCAATGGGCAGTAGCGTGGGCCGGAAATCCGCTTTTTTAGAATTTTTATTGGTAATAGCAAAATTATGGTTCATTATGCTTTAAAAAAAATCTGTGTGAAATTTGGAATTTTTTGGTCAATATCCTAGGCTCGCCCAAGTCCATCAAAGTTCAATATGCTAAAAAAAATAAAAATTAATAAATAAATAATTTAATACATTTTTTTACTAAAATTGCAATAATCTTTTAAAGTATTAGTCCTACATAATTTGGTATATGGACCTTTTTTGTAGAGAATCGAAGTTAGCTAAGAAAAAAATTTGTTTAGTACTTGAACTTTGATGGACGTGGGCGAGCCTAGGATATTGACCAAAAATTTTCACATTTCACACAGATAGTTTTTAAAGCATAATGAACCATATTTTTGCTATTGCGAATCAAAATTCTAAAACATCGGATTTTCGGCCCACGCTAATACTATGTCTCCATTTTGAGATTTAATGAAGATTTAGCCCTCTGACGAGATTTGGCGTTAAAT
>NW_023466200.1:0-7808 GCF_013731165.1 Rhagoletis pomonella | reverse complement strand
TGACTCTCACATGAAGGCTTATCCTTAAGGTAGTTATCCCTAATGCAAAATACTAATCTGTTTTTTTTTTTACTAAAAAGGGGCTGAGCCAAATTGGTCTATGCGCCTTTGGGATTTATGTCGAGATTTTCTTCACTTTGGGTATAAAGAGCGCTTTGACTTCACTTCGTATTGACGGTGTGGGAGTAAGTAAGATACTTACTCTCAGTAACCTGATTAGTGGCCCATTATTAGGCGCGTGCTATGTTGTAGCAGCTATCTGGACGAGGAAATTTACATGATCCTAAAAGTTAAAATGGTCCACGATGACTTTTTAATACTGAAGATTCTTCCAGCCAGGCCTCTTGTCCTTCTGTTTGTCACGGCGCTCACAGTGTTCGTCATATGATTTGAGCCTTGGAAGTGGGTATCTCACAGTAGCTTGCTGGTTTCTTCCGGGAGCCAGTATAGGTACCATCTGGTCTTTTCGCGTTGCATAGCACATTCAGACTTCTGGTAGGGAAGAAATGCTTCCACAGTGTTCACGCCAAGCAGCCCTTTTGCATCTTCTGATCTCACAGTTGATAGCGGTTAGGGCTGACTTGTATGCAGTCCAATTCCCTTTTGTCGTTGCCCTATTGAAGAGTTTCCTGGCTTTTTTTATAATTTCCTGAGGGGCATCCTTGAAGACTTCTTGGTTCTCAGTGGGCAGCCCCTCTTCAAAAGCTAGTTTGGATGGTTGTAATTGATGCCGTAGAACTATTCACTTACCGCGCTATACAGAGGCGGAATAGTTAGCTCCCAGTTTGTTTTTCGGTTTCGGTTGAGGTATTCGGATTTTTTAAACAGGTATTCGGGTTTTTGGGATAATCAAAAAATCCGGATAGAACTCCCAGCAGTTGTGCATATCTATTTGTTTTTGTGTACGTGATCATCAGAATTTATCTGCCTCAATATAAGAATGTGTCATCTTATCACACAATTATCGTTGTTAAGTGTCAACCTGACAATATAATTAATTTCTTGAGAGAAAACTGCATGTTCGTGCGATTCGCAAAATTACACTGTACATGCATACATACATACATACATTTGCATATGAAAATAAACACGCATAAGCTTTAAGAAAGCAAAATAATTAACACAAAGTCCAAAAGCAGCGACAACATCGCATTGACTTGCTGGTGCTGTGTTGATTAATTCAGAATTAAAAGCGATTTAAAAATTTTCCTATACCTCAACACAAGCAGCGGTTCATAAAGCCAAAGCAGATATAGCGCACAGTTTTTTTAAGTGCTAAGAACATGCAGTTTTGCGCTAAGATTTTAGATTTTATCAGCATTTATTAATTAGAAAGTACATCGATTTTATTGGGACAAAGGTAGAAGGCGGTCAATATGGCTAATGCGAGGTATCGCGTCACAGAGACATACCAGGAAACTGTGAATCAGGCGAACTCACAAAGATAGGCACATCCATTTCTGCCGCAAATAACTCCTACGTTGCGGAAGTACCGCAAACATCTCGAATTAGGGCTGTTTTTATAGAGTGGTGTGCTTTCTCTCATGCTTATATCTACGCCAAGGCCTACGTTGTGACCAGTCTCATTACAGGTTCTTCTCCTTAAATTGCTTGCAGGAATGTGGCCAAGAGACCTGCATACGATTTAAGGCGCTAGCAGTCTACGACGACGTAGCGTTTAACGTATGCTGGCGCTAACACGATGTACCTTATGGGATTCGCGTGTTAACGAAACCTCATCTCTGCATTATGGTGCCGTTGTCGTTGCTTCTATCTCTCTCTATCAACAGTAAATTTGCTATGTTGCTACGTCCGTTAACGTTCGGTTACGCTACGTCGTTGACTGCTAGCGCTTTTAGACTTAGTTAAGTGAGAATGAGCTGACCCTTGATCGTCGATCGTTAATCCAACGAGCATTATACTCTTCAATAGAAGGGGACGTTTGGACGGCCTTGTTTTCCCAACCTTAAAGGTGTCACTATTTAGATTTCTTCCGATGTGAATAGTATTTAGGTGTAATCCTAGATGGACTTTTATAGAAGTCTCCCATTGAAGAAAAGACCTCCAAAACCTTAAAAGCATTCTGAAAAAATAAATACATATACCTCTTGTCAGACGTGGGTTCTAATTGTGCGAGGAATTCTCTCGAGTTAAACCTCTGAGCTATGGATTTGTGGTGTGGTTGAGTAGACTGTCAATTAATAGCGTGGGAAATTTGCTTACTAAACTTCAAAGAACGATCGTCGCATGCTGTTCGGGAGCTTTTCCTGCAGCGTCTGAAACTCTTAATGAATTGATCCGCGAGGAGGCTCTTTGTAAGTTTAAAGGGTGGTGTTATGGTACATCGTGGAGTGAGACGGAAATTGCAGGAGCTAGATGTCTATGTCTTTTCAATATCCTCGGATAGTACTCCATCATGGACTTTGCTGAGGAGTCACTACAATGTTGCCGGGCGTACAAATTGTATATTATTTACTGGGAATCCCAGCTTAACACAGGTTAAGGCTCTGGAGACTACATCGAAAGTACCCTGAACAATCTACGCTTATATCCTTAGGGACTATGCCTCGGAATTCCAAGCCGAGGTATTTGCCGTCCTCAAGGCCCCAGACTTCTTCATTATTGGCGCTGTAACCGCCTAAGCGATTTTGGCCGAGTCCAAAACAGCACCCCAGTCTTTTTCCTTCTGCGCCAACTGACGCCGATTGGAAATGCTAAGTGAAGCCAAGTGCTCCTCTACCTGGTTTTTCCAACGCAGAGGAGACTTTATTTTAGTGTAATCAAATACCCCATTTAAGGTTTGAAGGTGCCCGTTTTGCTAATCACTGAGGTGTAGTTCTATGCAGTTTTTATTGAAAGAAAACCCAAATAATGTTCAGGAATATAATCTTGCTCAACTCGCTGAATGAAATGTATTTTCGAAACCTTCGACAGCTTGAAAAGCCATAACCAAATGTAGTGCATATATTGCTGGACGCCTTCTACGGAAAATGAACTGTAGTAACTCCAGTAGTTAATCCATGGTGCTGAGAAGATAGATAGGCGGGTTTTCCTTGCGTTTTGCATGTTTAGGCAGTGGAATCAGCTTTTGATTCCTTCAGGCATCTCGGAAAGTTTGCACTTTCATGACTCGACTCGATATGGCTAGTGGTTAGAGGTGCATACCACCACTCCGTAGAAGGTGGCTTCGATCCCTGGTCCGAGCATCATTTGAATCAGAAAAGTTCTTTCTAACAGTGGTCGGCTCAACTGTCTGTGTTAAAAGTGATTTTGTGAAACTTTGCGAAAAGCAGTTCATATTTTTCAGAAAAACTAGACCTATTTTCTTAAAAAGCATGATTCTTGTCACTCTCTACCCGACAGTCCATGCCTCAATTCTTTGCGTCTGATTCGCTGAGTAATTTCTTAAAGGATTCCCGACGCCTCACAGTCACCTGTACGGATAAAAGGAAACCCGCTTGACAATGGGTCAATGCAGTAATTTCTTTGTTTATTTCTTAGAAAAGTTTAGACATTTGGCGGAGTATATTCCAACTTAAGTTATTTCTTCGCATTGCAGTGCTGCTGTCAGCGAAGACATGAAACCCATTAAAAAAAATTACAAAAAGATTTAAATTAGAAAATATCCTGAGCTTAATGATTTTATCCTACTGTATATAAAAACTCATGACTACCATATGACATTATTAAGTAAAATATTATTTTTACATTGGTTTACGTTTTTGTTTCAAGTAGCGACCACTCGGAGGAAAGGTAATACCCATAATACAATTTTCTAATTACTGGTTCAAGCAAAATTTTCCAATTTTTGATTCGCACGAAAACGAAAATTAAAATATACGATTTACTCCTCAATCAAGATTCAGTAATCCGAACACTGATTCTTTTTGAAAGATATGGTAAAGGCTGGTTTTCACTATGTCATATTTTGACGCCAAAATTGGTCGACATATTTTGACACAACTTTATCTCCTTTACCCATACCTTTACCGATTACATTATGGGCCAAAAACAAACAGATAGCCGATATAGCAGCGCATGTACACGACTAAAGATCTATCCTGATCGAAATCAATCGATATACCGCTGTTTAATTTCATTTGACAATGTACAATGTGTTTTAACTTATTTGACGACAAATGCCATTGAATTTGACAAAGTGAAAACAAGCCTTAAAAGCGGCCATTAGTCACTCACCAACAGTAGGTTAGATTAGGTTACGGTGGTTGCCACCCCGAACCGTACGACAGAGAGGTACACTTAGCCTAGTTAAACCCAGCTAAACATCGATAGATATATTTATTAATAATAATAAATAGTGACTTTGCTAGAGTGGGGAAGTGCCAGAGATAGTGCTCTACATTCTTCACCTCGTCCTAGTCCCTGCAGTTACGAAATAAAAACCGTTAGCGGGGTATCCCATTCGCTTCCCATGCACTCTCATTACTCAGTGCCCTGTAATGTCATGGACTACTCTGCTGACAATGGGGCGATCAATTTGCCAGATTTGCTTAGTTAGTAGATGAACAGGTTGCTTCCTTCGCCCATCGTTCGTTGCCCAATCCAATGGAAACCGAATTTAGTCGCTGTTTACCCGAAGTGCGAAGAGCTTGAGATGCTGGCAGACAGGAATGCGGCTCGAAAATTCTATCAGAAAATAAGGTAGCAATCAAATGATTTTAAGACTTGTAAAGATGAAGATGGAAATCTGGTAACAGATGTCCAGAGTACACTTGAGATATGGAGGAATACTTCTCAACGCTTTTGAATGGCGACACAGGTGGCGCGCTTGATGAAGGAGAGCCCAAACCAATGTATAGGGATGAAGCTAACGTACCTCTACTTGACCAAGACGAGGTGAGAACAGAAATAAGCCGGATTAAGAACAACAAGGCCCCCGGAGCTGATGGTATACCGGCTGAGCTGTTCAGAGCCGGTGGCGAAGAGTTGTTAGGGCGCATGTGCCAGCTTTTAAGCAGAATTTGGTCTGATGAATACATACCCGACTTCAGACCTGGTAAGTCCACCATTGAAGAGATTTTTACAGCATGGCGAATACACTATATAAGGAAATCGACACACATCATCTTTTTGTCGATTTTAAAGCCGCTTTTGATAACACGAAGATAAGCTGCCTTTACGACGCCATGTCCAAATTTAGGATCGCCGCAAAACTAATACGGCTATGACGGCTATGTACGGTGACGTTGAGCACAACCTTCAGCTCCATCCAAATTGCGAAGGACCTCTCCGCGCCTATGAAACCAAACGAAGTTTCAGGCACTCTCGTGGGAATTTTTCAATATGATGCCGGAAGCTCGATAGGCAATTGAAAAGCCCTCTCTCGACGAACAAAAATCATGCTCTACAAATCGCTCCATCATGCTCGTCCTTTTATATGGTGCATAAACTTGAACGATGTCGAACAAAGATGAGAAGGCTTTGGGGGCTTTCGAGAGAACTATTCTACGCAAGATATATGAGCTTTTCACCTACATGGATTTAGTTAAGCGGCTATAAATACAGCGATGGCGCTGGCTTGGACATGTACGCATTGATGACGAGGCTCCGGTGAAAAGGTCCTTCGACTCAGCACCCATGGGTGGATAACGAAAGGGCTCCCACGAACGCAATGTAAGGACCAAATGCAGAAGGACCTGCTGCGCACGGGATAACCAAACTGGCGTACAGCAGGGAAGCAACAGGAGCAGGTTTATGGTCTCGGCCCAAATCGACAAACGATTGTAGTGCCAAATAATAAGAAGAAGAAGAGGGATGCTTGCATTATGCGCAGGGTTAACTGAGTATAGGTCAGTTCGCCACCTAGCGAGCTCATCTGCCACGCAGTGTTCTGGTATTTCACTGTGCCCGGGCACTCATACCACGTTAACGGTCACTTCGCGGATAGTTTGTTTAAAGTTTTTCTACATTCAAAATAAATGGTAACGGATAGTATAGGAGCTGGGGCGAAATTATGCCGACACCGGCCTCCATAAAGCTGTTAATTCGGCCTGGAAAATACTGCAGAA
Organism: Rhagoletis pomonella; assembly: GCF_013731165.1. Classification (NCBI taxonomy): domain Eukaryota; kingdom Metazoa; phylum Arthropoda; class Insecta; order Diptera; family Tephritidae; genus Rhagoletis; species Rhagoletis pomonella. The sequence goes on along the minus strand of NW_023466200.1, from coordinate 1,779 downwards.
GTATTACAAGTAAATTCCGCTACCAACCTTGTTGCCGAAATTTGACCTATCCGTAAAGATGGCAGTAAACTCTGGATCTAAGTCAATGAGTCGTACAACCACCGTGTACATACATCCAGTGTATTATGGGTGAATTTAGACACCACCGCTTCTCCACCGCTGCTTTGCTGGCGTAGATGGCAGTTGTGGCTTTCCTGGATCGCTGGTAATAAATTACGGTGTACGTCATATAGAGAGAGGCAGCTGCACTCTGTAAAATATTCTGCAGGAATGGTTTGCCGAGTGACTTTAGCCTCATCCTTGCGAGGACTGGACACTCGCACAGGAAGTGTTCGACTCTCTCTTTTGAGCCCGGGAGTCCTATCCTTTCGGCATCCACCCCAACCAGCCAGTGCCCTGTGCACACTGCAGTAAATTTGTAGCATCTTTTTTGTTCGTGGGACACCCAGAACTGCCGGGCAATCCTGTAAGATCTTGTGTAGTTCCACCTCTTCTTGGCCTTCGAGTAATAAATTTCGATAACTTTTGTCTTAATCTCTCTGAGCGAGGCGCCCATGGCCACCGCTTGGTACACATTCAGCGAGAAGCAACTCCTTGCTAGTTCGTCAGCTGCTTCGTTTCCGTAAATTTTCCTATGTCCCGGGACACATATTAGGGTAATTTCGTACTGATCAGAAATGTAGGCCAGCTCTTCCCTACATTCATCCACTAGTTGAAATCTAACAGAGGTAGAAGAGAGTGCCTGAATGGCCGCTTGGCTGTTCTGCGTTCTCGCGGATACATTCTCTTTAATGTACCTTACTTCCTTCTTAATAGCAAACGTTTTGCCCAGGAAAACGCTTGCATATTCTGATATGCGAAATTATTGTTTTCGGTTATAGTGCTCAATGAAAACTCCTGCACAAACTCCGCATTCCACTTTGACTCGTCCGTAAAGACAGTTAAGCCCTCCAAGAATTTGACCTTTTATTGATTCCAGTCATTGCGGCCTGGAAATTTCGTGCGGGTTAGTGGTGAGCCCAGGTCTTCGACAGGATATAGTCAGTGGGCAGCGCTTTAATTTCAGACGGTAGTGCGTCTAGGATGGAACCGTGCCCGAACGATATTTTCTTCCAGAACCCCAGGCGTCAATCTGATGGCGCTATCAGCAGCTGAGTTTTCGATAAAGATATCTATGGGTAAAAAGTCACGAAGAACAGGATCTCATTGCACCTTTTATGCCAGCGGCTGCTGACCTTTGAATTCCGCTTAGCCTTTTAACTGTGCGATCCTTAGTAAGGGCTGGCCACCAGATCGGCGTCCCGTAAGTAATGATTTCACTTATGACCAAAGGAAACTAACCCGATAACAGTATCGTTACATAATAGGCGTAAGCAACCGCCTTGATTCTCTGAGAGTCTAAGTATTTAACCTCGTAGGAGAGGGGGGTGGAAAAGGCGGTATTTTATATGTATTTCCTTGCGAATAGTACCATTTCGGTCTTAGTGGAATTGACCTTGAGTCCACTCTACCTCCCGACAGCTATTCACGAGACAGAGAGCGCTCTATAAGGGTTCACTTAGCATTTGGTGGAGATGCTTGCTCGCTGCTTTGAGTGCAATGTCGTCACGAGCGTGATTCTGAGTAAATCCAATTAACAACGCGTGTTCACAGCCACTTGTACGTTGGCGCATGCGCGTCATCAAATGACAACAACAACGTTCTCGAACAAGCGTGCGTAACCTATGTAAATGCCCATATGTACATATGTATGTATGTACATTATAATTATTATTTTTT
>NW_023466199.1:0-7808 GCF_013731165.1 Rhagoletis pomonella | reverse complement strand
CCATATTAAACAAATACATCCTAAGGTTACCCGGGTCCACGTTTTGGGGCCACGCCCCCTTTATATATCAAAATATTTTTTACCCTGTGACCATCCCTGGAAGATATCCAGTGCGTGTGTAAAATTTGGTTACGATCGGCTTATTCGTTTAGGAGCCAAGTGTGTCTATAGGTACATACATAATTTGAATTTTATATATATAGATAAAGGCGATTAATTTGAAGCAAGTTAAATGAAACAATGGCAGAATGTCTGTTTGTCTATGAATTCATTTGTCACTGATACCAAACTGTGCGGCTAAATTATCAGTGAAACAAAACAAACAGAACGGATAATAAATTGAACCAGATCTCCATCAGGATCATATCGTTGTTGTTGAATTTGCGTGCAAAATTTGTATGCGGATCCCGATTTTTGCCCAAGAAAACACAGCTTGAGTTGCGACAGAGTTGCATTGGCTTCAGTTTATCAGGTTTATTCAGTGAAATCGCTGGATAAATTTATCAGAAACGAGTAAAAGAGTTGCCATACAAATTTTGACAGTTCATTTATAAAGTTTACACAATTATAAGTTTATACGGTTTACATTGCATTTATAAGCTTAATAGTTTTGACTTTCATCAAATTTGATAGTCGTTTGACCTGTGCTGTGGACCGTGTAAAGTGCTGTTTGATCAAATTGATAAACAAAGTGAAAGAACAAGTGCCCGATAATTTAAATAAAAAGAAGAAATGAGCAGGCAAAGAAAATACTTCGACTTCATTTTAGAACTAATAAATTGTTTCAAAAATCTCCAAAACCTTTTTTGTGGTGATACAACTTCAAGAAAAACTGAAATTTTATGGGTTTTTTGACGTGTGTAAGTCAAACCATCTAATTACACAGACATATCTGTGCACAATAATTTAAATAAAAACACATAATTGAATAAGGAAAAAGTATACGACTTAGTATTAGTATTAACAAATGAATACAAAGCTTTCTTAAGCTTCTCTTCAACTTCATCCAAAACGAAAAACAGAAATTTGATGGGTTTTTTGAAGCGTGTATGTTAAACCATCTAATTACACAGAAGACAGTTTGATCAAACAATGTGACCCTGTAAGGTCCATATAAGGCATCAACACACATGTGCGATTCTGACGGTGCGAATCTGTTCCGAAAAACAATACAACAATACCGCAACTATTTATTGGAACATTCACAGCTCTTCATTTCGTCGTGCCGAAATTGCAGACCTACGCGTTCGGAAACGAAAAAGGTTAATAGGCGGGTTCTGTATAATTTAAACAAAAATTAACGTAAGAAAACAAAACATCTTGATTGTTCAAAAGCAAAGAATTTGATGAAGATGGTTTTTTGTTTGTTTATAAGATGCCATTTTTCACTGCGATAGCATCGCAGAGGTGTGTGCGTAATTGTTTCTTCGAAGTGGTAAATTCTGTAGCATCAGAAACGGTGCGGAGGTCGAGGTTAGAGTTGTCAAACTATCGATGGCACTATCGATAGTATCGATAGTTTCAATTTTTTTAGACTATCAATACTCATTGATAGTTTTTTCTTATACTATCAAAAATATCGATAGTTTAGTAGGACTATCGATCATCTGTACCAATTATTTTGAAATTATTTGAATTTTTTAATTTGAATTAAAATCTTTGTTTTTTAGTGTGATGCCGACGTCATATTTAAATATGCGCGCATTTAGGCCAAAATACATACATATGTTAATCGTAAATCCTGTTTTGTTTGTATAACTTGCGTTTGTTTTTGAACTTTCTAAAAAGAGAAGTATTTTGGCTAAGCATTTACTTAATTTTGAATGATTATAACTTTTATAAGATAATATTTATTTCACTATGAGCCTGTAAAAACAAAGCAACCGAACTGATTTAGCGCTATCGATAGTGCTATCGATTGTTTTTTTTTCGAGACTATCGTGAATATTGATAGTTTTTCTGAAAACTATCAAAACTATCGATGGTGTGACTAGTTTGACACCTCTAGTCGAGGTGAACTCGAGCCGGCAAAAAAACAATATTGTGAAATTTATTAAGGACAGCAGTCTACCGGATATCCGATCGGATATCCGAATCTGGCTGTTATTTTTAACAGGATATCCGGAATCCGGTTATCCGGCAAAATCTCTATCCGGCACATTCCTAATTTTTATTATCAGCAAATTTCAGTGCATCTAAAGTTGCTGAGGCGTTGTTTACTTTTACTTGAGCATTGTCAAAATCGGCAAATCAATATTAGCGGTTTGTGGAACGCTCCACCTTTGTTCGCTACATTGTGATGTGATAAAAAGAAATCTGGCAGCACTCTGCAAGGTTGCAGAAATATCTCAAAATATGTTCGAAAAGTATCTTAATATGGAAGGAACTGCTTTACACAGTCAAAGGAAAAAAATTGCCAAAACTCAGTGCAATTTTTAGCAAATTTAAATTTGCACTTTATTAGACATGTTTTTTTTACAGGCATACATATCTCCGCTTAAAAATTGTATGGAGCTCTAATGCTGGATTTCCACTAGGCCTTAAATGGCAAAAATGACAAAGTCGGGCATTAAAAAAAAAATCGTGTCATTACATCAAAAAAAAAAATAGTCATTAACTTCAATTCCACATGGCAATTTTTTCAATGTCATACATTTTTTGTCATTTCAATGCCTAGTGGAAATTCGGCATAAGCGACAAAAATTTATGGGCTGGTTTCTCCAACTCAACTTAACTTAGTTGAGCCAATTTTTTAGACTTAGTCAAGAATAAGCTGTGTAAAGAGTAGGCCAACTTCTGACTTAAGTCCAAAAAATGGCTAAACTAAGTTAAGTTGAGTCGGAAAAACCAGCCCTGAATAGTTGTCGATAAAATCAAAATGACGTGTTTTGAAATTTAAATTGTCGTTGAATGTTTGACAAAATATTTTCTTATTTTCACTATTATTTCAACATAGATTGATTAACAGAAAAATACTGATAAAAATAAATTATTTCACAGACACAGGGTTGAAATTTCGAAATTTCTGCCCGTATATTGTTTGTAAGGCAAATATTAGTGGCATTGTGCTACTATGATAGCACGGCCGAGTGATCATAGTCAACTTATTTATGTAAAGTAGTCGAAAAAATTATAGCTTCACCAAATTTTGAGAAGTTTTAAAATACTATTTTTTTTTGTTATTAAATTTTGGTTAGTTTTTTATAGTTCATTATTTACCAATATCCGTATAAATACAAGTTTAAAGGCAGTGTCACACGACTGGGAATTCGCCGAAATTTGGTGCAAGTCCTTATCCCAATCACGAAAAATAATTTGTTGAAATTTTTCGAATACAATATTGCTGTATTGTACCAAGCTTTTGACTACAAAAAAACCTTGTCCCAATTTTTTTATTTTGTATCTACCAATAGTCCAATATAAAAATGCACAAATCTGTACAAATGTACCAATCGAGTTACACTGCCTTAACAATTTATGGAATTAAAAAAAAAAAAATCTACGAATATTCGTGAAAATTTCGAGTATTAAATTCGATTCTGAGTGTGCAGTTTTGTAGCCCATTGAATTCTAGTAGAATAAAGTACAAGTTTCAAATGGCTAAAAACTACGCTTGATGTTTTAGAGTTTTTAAAAGAGCTCGAAATTTGTTCGAAAGTTAGTTAAATTTTTTAATATTGCTCAAAGCTGCTAACTTGGATTTACACGGGGTTTGTTAAAGAAAAAAATAAATATAAATTAAATAATACGTTAAAACTTGGCAAAACGTGGTTCGGCTATAATATTTTGACCACTGTAAGAATTGTTTTTATATATTTAATTGGACGTGCACTTTGTACATATGGAAAATATGTACATACATAAAAAAAAAATTTAAAAGTAATGGTGTATTTTGTGCCTTTTTTAATATAAAAGTCAAACATTGGTTAATAACATCTTTTTATCGGAGACTATTTCGGGAGGGGCCAGAACACCAAACATGCTTGGTATTATATCTTATACAGTCCGACTGAACAAAGCCTTATCCGACGCAATGGAGTGGGGGATGAGACTTTCCCTGGCCAGTTTCGAGCATTGCGCTCAGGATCCTGATACATACAGAGATGTTTGGTTATCCAAGCATGTATGTATATGCTTACCTGCCTAATCGACGTCACCCTCTTGAGCAGTAAGTCCACTGGTTCTTTAATGGCAACCACTACTTCTTTAAAAACACTTAAATAGTCCAGAACCCAGAACTTGAGTGTTGAGAAGACCCTCCAACAAACCCTGCCCCCAAGTATCAGTCCATCCGTGTAAAAATTCACTGCTCGCTTCCTCGCTAGGATAATACATAACTTTACGTACGCCACTATGCTACACCAATACCAACACCAACCTTATATCCCTCCATTACGATTTTTCAACGAAAACATCAATTAAGTACTGGCAAAGCATTAAAACATAAACAAAGAAAGAGCAGAATAAAAATGGTGATAGCAATTTACCTGCATTCGCGATTTTGGCAGTTTATGCCACAAGATGCGTATCGACAGTCCCACAATAACGACCAATAATGCCACATTTAAGGATACCAAACGTACATACATCCTTACATACATACATGCAAACCAAATTTATCAGCCATACAATCACAAAACATCTGTCTGTACGAGTGTCTCGCTCTCATCATTATCGTCCGTCCAGTACTTGGGCATATGTATGTATGTATGTATGTCCATATGCTCGTACGCGCTTACTTTTTTTCTTCTTGCCAACCAAAGGTGAAGATTTGCTTTGAAAGTTGTTGTTGCTGTTGCTGTGGTGCATTTTGGCCACGACATGTTGCCTGCCACAAACTCGTTTTGTGTTGCATGGCAATATTCATTGCGGCACAACATTGCCGAGCTAAGCTGCCTTCTAAGGCATTTAAAAAGGTGGAGTTACCAAATAAGCACTGCTGCGCTCACGAACGCTGATTGGCGGATATGACATTCTCAGCATTTTTTGTTGTACATTTTTTGTATTTCATTAGATGGTTAAGTTGTTCGTTTTTTGTGGTTGTTTGTTTTTTTTTCAGCCTTTTAAGGGCTTTTTAACGAAGTTGGGCGATGGCTGCCACACACGGACATAAATTTTATTGCATGTCGCGCTCAAGAAATGGCAGCCGTATTGATTGGCGGTGGCGTTGTAGCGTCCTAAGCGTGTTACGCATTTAATTTCTTTATTTTATTAACTTTTTGTTAAATTTTATAGCTTTGGTAGGGGACAACTAAAAATTCTTTAATTAAATACCTTTTATTTATTACAGTTTTGTTAATTGACGGCTGCGCTCAACATTTAAAACATAGATAAAAATGCATTTTTTATAGAAAATTAACACAGGACTTTGAGAACATTTAATTAATTTTTAATTTTAATAAAAAAAAAATATATTTTTTTATAAGCATCCCCCAAAATTCAATAGAAATAGGGTATCCTATCTTAAGCTAGCGTTTGTGTCTCGGAAGAAAGTAGAGAACAAAGGTGGCGTCCACGATGGAGAGAAATAGAGATTGCGCCCATCGCGGTACCGCTAATCCACTCTTTGTGAATTTGACAGAATCAGCTGTGTGCTTGACGTCATTTTTTTTTTGATTGAGGAAAACCAAATAACGATTTAACTGGGTGCGGTTTAGCCCAATGATTTCGGGCTATTGTGTCCGAATGGGTGACCAGATCGAAAAAATTTCACACAGGCTTGTGGTCAAGGGTCTACACTTTATTGTAAAACTTAATTTTGTAATTTGCGGTAACTAATTTATCAATAAATTCGGTCTAAAAAATGTACTTTTTTGTGCATTTCGGAGTGAGATCTACGCAAATATACTGTGGATGGCGTAGCCGGAGTTATATGCACAATAAATGTGGATTGCCTTTCACAATTCTCTCACAATGTTCTGCAAAAAAATACAGTTTATCGAGTTTACATTGCCGGTGTCAAAATGCAAATTTTAGACCATTTTCCAATGGTTCCCCAGGGGTATGTGAGGAAGGTTTCGAGGGATGGGGTGTGACTGTTTACAAAGTGTGAACTGTACTCTTTCTAGTGGGTTAGATATCAAGACCCACGCCCCTCCTTCTCCGCCCTCTAACCCAAAAACAGTGAGCAAATAACTTAACATTTGTAATTTAACTATTTGTGTCTTAATATTCGTGCATAGTTTTACACAATTATTGAAACATTGTAAAAAATTGTAAAAGTAAAAAACAAAAGGCAAGCGAGCGATATAAGTAAGTTTTTTTCTGTAAATATCTACATTTTTAAATTTTGCTTATTTATTTATTTATTAAATCTACAGTACAAAGTACCTTACAGACTAACGATAAATCAACGAAACGGAAATTTTTCCCATGTTGTATTTCTCAAGTAGGCTTTAATCCTTTTCAGTCATAGTATTGAAATGGGCAAAATATGGAAATATGTATGTAAATTTAAAAAACGAGGCCTTTCATGTGACACATAATTTTTGAAAATCGAACGAACGTTACAGATTTTACGACTGGGTGTCAAATATTTAACGCAACAATCTCCGATCTCGTGTAATACTACGTTCAAATTGACGAGCTAAACATGTTAAATGGGCATGTTCATAAACCAGTCAAATCGCATGCAATTGTTGTTGGAAAATTTAACCAGTTAAATCATTTAACTCGTTCGAAAGACCCAAAAGCTTTCATTTGACACACCAACGTTCAAAAAATATATATTATGAAAAATATTAAAAATTAAAAATCAAAAAAAAATCAAAATTGCCCGCCAAAAAATAGGCCAAGGCGGTAATTAGTTATTTCCCATGAAGTCTCATCGTACGCAGAGATAAATAGTGTATAAGAAAAGTCTTTTTCATTTAACAGGTTAAATGGGGCCAATTTGAACGCGTTATAAGAAGTTTCACTTCAAAAACTCGTTTCTTGGAAAACATTCTAAATATTAAGGGTACTCATATATACTCGCAAGTTTCATATTTGGGCAATTGGGCAACTTTGCGCCATGTGTTCCTGAGAACAATTTTATATTTTATGCAATTTCTGGCATTTAATTATTTGACTATACATAATTTATAAAGTTGAACAATTGAAACTCAAATTTGAGTAAATATTTAAGTCTTACTGCAGTTATTTCGAAAAAGCGTTGAGCAAAAACCAAAATAAATGTAAACAAAATAGCTGATTGAGGGTTGCACAGCACACTGCGCAAAGTTGCGCTACAAAATTGCCGCGCAAAGTTTCCCTTTTTTGTGCAAATGGCTTTCCATACAAATTTTGACATTTCATTTGCGAGGGTTTAAAATTCCACGTGTACCCAGTTTGCGAGAGTTTTGCGCTTTTAAATGAGTACCCTTATTATAAATAAAACACCGTACATCCACTTTTGACCGCCAGTGTATACATGTATATAGTTATACAAGAATTACTCGTTGAAAGTAATAAGAATAAGGAGCAACATTTTCAGCAAACCCTAACCCTCCCAAAAAAAAATCTGGATCCGCCGCTTTCAGTGAAGGTAAAATAGCGTCCGCGGGCCGAACTCTTTGTAGCTTTCACTCTCTGAGCAACACTGTACTAAATATGTGTCTAGGTATGAAAATCCACCACTATTAATTAAATGGATGTTGCTGCTCGGATTGTTTAACCTGGCTAAAATAAAAAAAAATGAGCGCGTGTAGTCCTCACTGAATGGATTCAACGCGGTGGACATGGGCGCCTCGCTCAGGGAGATTAAGTAAAAAAATACCCAACATTTATCACTCGAAGGCCAAGCGGAGGTGGAACCGCACAGGATCTTA
>NW_023466198.1:0-7809 GCF_013731165.1 Rhagoletis pomonella | reverse complement strand
AACGCAGAGGAGGCCTTCCTCTTCCTCTGTTACCAGCATCGCGGCCCGCGTTGAATATTTTCAGAGCAGGAGCGTTTCTGTCCATCCGAACGACATGGCCAAGCCAGCGGAGCCGCTGAATTTTAATTCGCTGCACTATGTCTATATCGTTGTAAAGCTCATACAGCTCATCGTTAAATCGTCTGCGATATTCGCCATGACCAACGCGTAAAGGTCCGTAAATCTTTCGCAGAATCTTTCTCTCGAAAACTCCAAGAGCCGCCTCATCAGATGCTTTCATTGTCCATGCTTCCGCGCCATACACCAGCACAGGCATGATGAGTGACTTATAGAGTGTGATCTTTGTACGACGAGAGAGGACTTTACTTCTCAATTGCCTACTCAGCCCAAAGTAGCACTTGTTGGCAAGAGTGATTCTCCGTTGGATTTCAAGGCTGACATTATTATTGGTGTTAATGCTGGTCCCAAATAAACGAAGTCGTCTACTTTTTCAAACTTGTAACTGTCAACAGTGACGTGGGTGCCAAGACGCGTATGCTCTGACTGTTTGTGTGATGACAGGAGATACTTCGTTTTGTCCTCGTTCACCACCAGACCCATTCGCTTTGCTTCTCTATCCAATCCCGAGAAGGCAGAACAGACGTAGCCCTTGTTTTTACCGATAATATCGATGTCGTCGGCATACGCCAGCAATTGTACGCTCTTATAAAGTATTGTGCCTGAGCGGTTCAGTTCTGCGGCTCTTATTATCTTCTCCAACATAAGATTAAAGAAATCACACGAAAGGGAGTCCCCTTGTCTGAAACCTCGTTTGGTATCAAACGGCTCGGAGAGGTCCTTCCCTATTCTGACGGAGCTGGTGGTTTTGCTCAACGTCATTTTACACAGTCGTATTAGTTTCGCGGGGATACCAAATTCAGACATCGCGGCATAAAGGCAACTTCTCTTCGTGCTGTCGAAAGCGGCTTTGAAATCGACAAATAGATGGTGTGTGTCGATCCTATTCTCGCGGGTCTTTTCCAAGATTTGGCGTATTGTGAATACCTGATCTATGGTGGATTTTCCAGGCCTAAAGCCACACTGATAAGGTCCAATCAGCTCGTTGATGGTGGGCTTCAGTCTTTGGCACAATACGCTCGATAAGACCTTGTAACCTATGCTTAGAAGGCTAATTCCGCGGTAGTTGGCGCGTATGGCGGGGTCGCCTTTCTTGTGGATTGGGCAGAGCACACTTAAATTCCAGTCGTCGGGCATGCGTTCATCTGACCATATTCTGCATACGAGCTGATGCATGCACCTCATCAGCTCCTCGCCGCCGTACTTGAATAGCTCGGCTGGCAGGCAGTCAGCTCCAGCAGCTTTGTTGTTTTTCAGCCGCGTAATCGCTATACGTACCTCGTCATAGTCAGGCGGTGGGACAGCTACTCCATCATCATCGACTGGGGACTCGGGTCCGTCTTCCTCACTACTTTCAGCGCTGCTACCATTCAGTAGGTTATAAAAGTGTTCCCTCCACAATTTAAGTATATTCTGGACATCGGTCACTAGGTCGTCATTGTTGTTCTTACAGGAGTTCGCCCCGGTCTTTAAACCTTCCGTAAGTCGCCTAACCCTCTGGTAGAATTTTCGGGCGTTCTTCCTGTCGGCCAGCATCTCAAGCTCTTCGCACTCACGTATTTCGGCCTCTCTCTTCTTATTGCGGCAAATACGTCTCGCTTCCTTCTTCAGTTCCCTATAACGGTCCCACATGGCTCGCGTTGCGCCCGATCGCAGCGTGGCCCTGTAGGCGGCATCTGTTTTCTCTGCGGCTTCTTGACATTCCTCATCGTACCAGTTGTTCTTTCGGGCTCGCTGAAATGCAACTACTTCTTCGGCGGCGGTACTTAATGATCGAGAAATGTGGTTCCACTGCTCGCGTACGTTGGATTGCTGAAGAGTGCTCTCAGAGAGCAGGTGTGTGAGTCGAGTGGCGAATAAATTGGCCGTCTGTTGTGATTGCAGCTTTTCGACGTTAAGCTTTCCTTGCATTGTTGGGCGCACATTTTTTGCTGCACAGAGGCGGGTGCGTATCTTGGCTACAACAAGATAGTGGTCCGAGTCGATGTTTGGCCCTCGGAGTGTACGTACGTCCAAAATGCTTGAAGCATGCCTTCCGTCTATCACAACATGATCGATTTGGTTTCTCGTTTTTCGATCTGGAGACAGCCATGTAGCTTGGTGGATGTTCTTATGCTGGAACCTAGTACTACATATTACCATATTTCGGGCCCCGGCGAAGTCGATCAGCCTCAGTCCGTTATCGGACGTTTCGTCGTGGAGGCTGAATTTTCCGACAGTGGCGCCAAAGATCCCTTCCTTGCCCACCTTGGCATTAAAATCGCCAAGCACGATTTTGACATCGTGTCGGGGGCAGCGCTCATATGTACGTTCCAAGCGCTCATAGAAGAGATCCTTGGACGCCTCATCCTTCTCTTCCGTCGGGGCATGGGCGCAGATGAGCGAGATGTTGAAGAATCTAGCTTTGATGCGGATTGTTGCTAGACGTTCGTCCACCGGGGTGAACGCCAGTACTCGGCGACGGAGTCTCTCTCCTACCACGAATCCAACACCGAATTTGCGCTCCTTTACGTGGCAACTGTAGTAGACGTCGCAAGGCTTCACGCTTACTTTACCTTGCCCCGTCCATCGCATTTCTTGGATGGCGGTGGTGTCAGCCTTTGTCTTCCCGAGGACATCAACCAGCAGGGCAGAGGCAGCTTCCCCATTAAGGGTCCGGATATTCCAGGTGCATACCCTTAAATCATAGTTCTTTATACGTTTGCCGTGGTTGTCATCAGAAAAAGGGAGTCTCATCCGAGGCTGTTTTTTTATTTTCATTGGGCGGGGTTTTAACGTGGCGGGACCCAAACCCAAACGGGTGTTTGGTTGCTACCCAGAGGATACGTGGATATAAATATCCGGACGTTGTGAGCTGCGATTTGAACCGTACGCACAAGAATCGCTTCTGGCCACTCCCAGGTGAATGGCAGTCAAAAGTTTTCCACTTCTGCGCACGGAACCATCCTCCATAAATTAAAATTGCTTTGAAGAAATATTTTTTTCAAACTGCATGTAGGAAGGTTGCCACCTGATTTTATAATTAAATACTATTTGAACTAAGAGTATTAGATAATTTAAATATGTATCACAATACAAGTGTCAGACGGAAAAGGTTTAACGAGGTTTTGGTTTAAAAATAATTTGAACAGAATTGCCAATTGTTTGAATAGTCTAACTAAATTAAATTATATGAAATATGGGCGTCAAACAAAGGTGTATTTAGAAATACTTAGTTTGAGCATTTATAACATTAAAGAGGGGTTCCATTGAATTAAGGGAATTATATACACACATGGGCGTAGCCCCCCAGTTGCCACGTAAAGGAGTGCAATTCGGTGTTGGATTTGGGGTGGGAGAGAGACCGGCGTTCACTCTAGTGGACGAAAGTCTAGCCACAATCCGCATCAAAGCGAGATTTTTCAACATCTCATTCATATGTGCATCCAAGGCTCTCTTAGCTTAGAGCGTACATATTAATATTTATTTATTTATTTCAAAAGTCAATAAACTACAAATGTTCTTGCTGACTAAAACGATACAGAGAACTAAAGTGCAGAAGGCACTAAAATAAAATTGAATTCAATAAACTATAAAATATGTTCTTGGGCAAAGAAAAATCAAGCAAAATAGAACTCGAAATCTCGTTGAGTTCTCGAAGTGCACGCACTAACGGGGCGTTTCTTGCGTAATTCGTACTGAGGGCCTTGAGGTAAAAGGGAAGATTAAAACGAAGTGTTCTCGCAGGAATAAGAAATTGAATAGCAAGTAGTAATGCGGGGCAATCGATTTCACCACTTACCAAGCCACGCACAAAAGATAAGGAAAGAATAGTCCTTCTGCTTTCGAGGGACTTAAGGTTAATCAAAAGGAGGCGGGAATTGTACGGAGGGATGTGAGTGGAGAAATTGAGGGAAGAAAGGGCATATTTAAGGAAAACTTTTTGAATACGCTCAATTCTATCGATGGCAAATTTATGATGAGGTCTCCAGATGAGTGCTGCATATTCAAGCTTTGGACGAACAAAAGACGTGTAGAGTAATTTCAGAGTGTAGGGATCAGTAATATTACAACTATTTCGACGAACAAAGCCCAACGCAGCATATGATTTAGATATGATAAAATTGATGTGGTTATTGAATAAAAAAGACGCATCGAAGATTACATCAAGGTCTTTGATCTCAGAAACTGACTGAAGGGGAGTACCAGAGATACTGTATGGCGTTTGCACATCGCTACGTAGTTTGGAAAACGTTACGTGATAACACTTGCTAATATTGAGATGTAGGTGAGACCGACAACACCATAAGTACAATCTATTTATATCTAATTGAACCCTAGAAGCATCTTCAGAACTCTTAATCGAAGAAAAAACTTTTAGGTCATCCGCGTAAAGCAAGAACCTAGAGAACGAAAAACAGCTGCCTATATCATTAATAAAAAGAACAAGTAAGAAAGTCTAAGTTCGGGCCGAGCCGAAAATGAAATACCCGGCGCAAGTATTAAATATATGTTTTTTCACCTTTCCGAAACCTTCCGCTAGATGGTAAGCCGGGGTGTATCAATTTTGAGTAAATTAGCGCCTTTCAATTTCGAAATATTGAAGTTTCAAGCATTTCTGAAATTTACCGTTATATGAGAAGCGGCCGTTATTTTAGTCCGATTTCAATAATTTTCAACGTTTTGCTTATATGTGGCAAGCACAATAACCACACCGAGTTTGGTGCAAATTGGTAGAACGGTTACCGATATAATTATATGTGATCAAAGTGGGCGGTGCCACGCCCATTTTCCAAAATTTTACCATAAACGTATTCCTTGGTAAAGAATTGTTGCAATTTTGAATAAATTAGCTTCAATATTTACTGATTTATCGAAGATTTTGTATTTCTCTAAATTACCGTTATATGGGATATGGGCGTGGTTATTGTCCGATTTTAAAAAGTTTCGGCGATTTTTTATGCTGTACCAAGGCCAACAACTGTGCCAAGTTTGGAAGAAATTGGTGCAGCGGTTACCAAGGTATACACATGTAACCATAAGTGGGCGTGGCTACGCCCATTTTCCAAAAATTTATAATATTCTTATTTTTCGTCTAAAAATTATTGTAAATATCAATTTTGAGTGAATTATCTTCAGTAGTTACTAAAATATCGCAGTTTTCGTATTTCTGGAAATTACCGTTATATAGGAAGTGGGCGTGGTTAAAGTCCGATTTCGCCCATTTTCAATACCAACCTACCTCGGATTAAGGGAAACCTACATACCAAATTTCGTTGAGATATCTCAATTTTTGCTCGAGTTATCGTGTACACGGCCGGACTGACAGACGGACAGACGGACGGACAGACAGACATGGCTTAATCGATTTCTTTTTTCATCCTGATCATTTATGTATACATTTGTCTATATCTATCTCGATTCGTTTTGGCTGTTACAAACAACCGTTATGTGAACACAATTAATATACCCTTGTGCACAAGTGCGCTCGGGTATAACAAAGAGTAAAGGTCCTAAGATGCTACCCTGTGGTACGCCAGATGAGGCAGTAAATGGAGTAGAAGATACCCCCTACCCAGCACCTATTACTTAAATAAGAATTCAGCCACTTCAGGAATATAGAGTTGAAACCCATCGTGGCAAGCTTGCGCAACAGAATGCAATGGGATACTTTGTCGAATGCCTTGGAAAAGTCAGTGTATATACAATCAACTTGGAGCCCAGAAGAAAACGTGTCAATGCCGTATTCACTAAAGACCGCTAGGTTAGTAAGCGTAGACCGTCCAGCGACAAAGCCATGCTGGTGAGGTGAGATTAAACTCTTAGCAAAGTAAATTTTTTCCTTCACTATACTTTCCAACAGTTTAGAAATTGTAGACAGCTTGGAGATAGGCCTATAGTTAGTAACATCATTCTTTTTGCCACTTTTGAAAATTGGGGTAATAGTGGTTACTTTCCAGTTATCCAAAAAAACTCCAGTACGTAGTGAGGTGTTGAAAATAAATTTAGTAAGTGGTATTAGCGCTGGGCATTTTTTTAGAAGGGCGGAACAAAGACCATCAATGTCAGTCTGAGTTGAGACTTTTAAAGAATTAATGCCCCAAATTATGTCATCAGAAGTAAGACTTAGGGAGCCAAAGCTTAGTGATGAATATAGGTTATTGTGAGAAGAGTAGCACGGGTCGCTAACGTCGTCATTAGAAAAATTCGATTTGAAAAAATCGGCGAATAAATTGGCAACTTCTAAAGGTGAGCTAGCAAGTTTTTCCCCAAGACAAACCGCAGAAGGAACAGCTACGCTGGACTTGATAGACTTAATGTAGTGCCAAAAAGTTTTAGGATTTGATTTAATGTTCGATTCTACACTGAAAATATAGTTTCTATAAAGGAACATATTTAGGCAGTTGAATTTTTTCAACAGTTGCTGATACCGTATAAAAAGAGTCTGTACCTTAGTTTTTTTGAACTTATTAAAAAACTTATTTCGTTGGTTCTTAAGTCTTTTTAGTTCATAATTGTACCACGGAAGTTTGTAGGCCCTGTTTTTCTTTATTGGAATATTTTAAGACAGATTTCGTTTACTCGATATTTAAAAGTACAATAACAACTTTCAACATCTAAGCTGGAATACAGATTCGCCCAGTCAGTTTCAAGCAAGCAAGAGTTTAGTTTATCAAAGCCACAACATCCATATTTGAAAGTAACTTTTTCTTCAAACTTGCTGACAGAGAATTCATAGAATTCCACCTTAAGTGATAACGAGACATGATGTTTGTCTGGCGGAGAGAATGGGGAAAGACACTGGGAAATGGTGGTGTTAAGATTCGCACTGGTGAAACCCAGATCAAGAATTCTATTAAGCTTTTTAGTAAAATAATTAATTTGAGTTAAATCTAGGCTTAAGATATTATCTATACAATACGACTCATGCGCAGCTGTCATATTGGTTGGAGTACGACCCAAGTTAGAGAAACATCCAGACCTAGAAATGTTAGGAAGGTTGAAGTCACCAAATACACAAAGATGATTATCAGCTAAGTTGTTATGAACTAAGTGAACAATATTATCTGTGTGTGCTTTATAAATGGAGTAGTTGCTATTAGGCGGAATATACGATGCAATTAGATACAAGGAGCCATAAGCAGATGATCCACTTAGGCAGATACACAATTGATCCAAAATGGTATCGGAATTCCAAAAAGTTACTTGACAAGCCCGTAATCTCCGTTGTACCGCAATTAGCACACCACCTCCAAGCGAGCAGCCCATTTTCATTGCATCTCGGTCTTTACGAAAGACATTATATACTTTAGCATCAAAAAACTCTTGATCAAAAAAGTCCGTACTCAGCCACGTTTCCACAAAGATAATAAAATCAAACTCAGAATAAGCACTTAAAATGCGAATAGCCTCAGATTTAGTCCGAATGCCGCCCATGTTTTGAAAGTAAATTTTTAGTTCTTTAAACTCACAAACTTTTTTGTTAGTTAGTTGCTAGGCAATCTTATTTTTTCTGGTACCATTTTCAATAAATTGAAAAGGTCGAACTTTGACGTCGGCTGGCCATAGCGCAGGATCTAGAACTTTGCTAAGGAGCGTAGTCGAGACACCAAGCTTAAAATTAATCTTTCTTAGCTTGTTAATATCAGTTTCTTTTTTAAGAAGAGGGAAGCAGACAATTTGGCCGCTATCAGTTGCTGCGTTTCTCGCTAC
>NW_023466197.1:0-7809 GCF_013731165.1 Rhagoletis pomonella | reverse complement strand
AACGCAGAGGAGGCCTTCCTCTTCCTCTGTTACCAGCATCGCGGCCCGCGTTGAATATTTTCAGAGCAGGAGCGTTTCTGTCCATCCGAACGACATGGCCAAGCCAGCGGAGCCGCTGAATTTTAATTCGCTGCACTATGTCTATATCGTTGTAAAGCTCATACAGCTCATCGTTAAATCGTCTGCGTTATCGCCATGACCAACGCGTAAAGGTCCGTAAATCTTTCGCAGAATCTTTCTCTCGAAAACTCCAAGAGCCGCCTCATCAGATGCTTTCATTGTCCATGCTTCTGCGCCATACACCAGCACAGGCATGATGAGTGACTTATAGAGTGTGATCTTTGTACGACGAGAGAGGACTTTACTTCTCAGTTGCCTACTCAGCCCAAAGTAGCACTTGTTGGCAAGAGTGATTCTCCGTTGGATTTCAAGGCTGACATTATTATTGGTGTTAATGCTGGTTCCCAAATAAACGAAGTCGTCTACTTTTTCAAACTTGTAACTGTCAACAGTGACGTGGGTGCCAAGACGCGTATGCTCTGACTTTTTGTGTGATGACAGGAGATACTTCGTTTTGTCCTCGTTCACCACCAGACCCATTCGCTTTGCTTCTCTATCCAATCCCGAGAAGGCAGAACAGACGTAGCCCTTGTTTTTACCGATAATATCGATGTCGTCGGCATACGCCAGCAATTGTACGCTCTTATAAAGTATTGTGCCTGAGCGGTTCAGTTCTGCGGCTCTTATTATCTTCTCCAAGATAAGATTAAAGAAATCACATGAAAGGGAGTCCCCTTGTCTGAAACCTCGTTTGGTATCAAACGGCTCGGAGAGGTCCTTCCCTATTCTGACGGAGCTGGTGGTATTGCTCAACGTCATTTTACACAGTCGTATTAATTTCGCGGGGATACCAAATTCAGACATCGCGGCATAAAGGCAACTTCTCTTCGTGCTGTCGAAAGCGGCTTTGAAATCGACAAATAGATGGTGTGTGTCGATCCTATTCTCGCGGGTCTTTTCCAAGATTTGGCGTATTGTGAATACCTGATCTATGGTGGATTTTCCAGGCCTAAAGCCACACTGATAAGGTCCAATCAGCTCGTTGATGGTGGGCTTCAGTCTTTGGCACAATACGCTCGATAAGACCTTGTAACCTATGCTTAGAAGGCTAATTCCGCGGTAGTTGGCGCGTATGGCGGGGTCGCCTTTCTTGTGGATTGGGCAGAGCACACTTAAATTCCAGTCGTCGGGCATGCGTTCATCTGACCATATTCGAGCTGATGCATGCACCTCATCAGCTCCTCGCCGCCGTACTTGAATAGCTCGGCTGGCAGGCCGTCAGCTCCAGCAGCTTTGTTGTTTTTCAGCCGCGTAATCGCTATACGTACCTCGTCATAGTCAGGCGGTGGGACAGCTACTCCATCATCATCGACTGGGGACTCGGGTTCGTCTTCCTCACTACTTTCAGCGCTGCTACCATTCAGTAGGTTATAAAAGTGTTCCCTCCACAATTTAAGTATATTCTGGACATCGGTCACTAGGTCGCCATTGTTGTTCTTACCCCGGTCTTTAAACCTTCCGTAAGTCGCCTAACCCTCTGGTAGAATTTTCGGGCGTTCTTCCTGTCGGCCAGCATCTCAAGCTCTTCGCACTCACGTATTTCGGCCTCTCTCTTCTTATTGCGGCAAATACGTCTCGCTTCCTTCTTCAGTTCCCTATAACGGTCCCACATGGCTCGCGTTGCGCCCGATCGCAGCGTGGCCCTGTAAGCGGCATCTTTTTTCTCTGCGGCTTCTTGACATTCCTCATCGTACCAGTTGTTCTTTCGGGCTCGGTGAAATCCAACTACTTCTTCGGCGGCGGTACTTAATGATCGGGAAATGTGGTTCCACTGCTCGCGTACGTCGGATTGTTGAAGAGTGCTCTCAGAGAGCAGGTGTGTGAGTCGAGTGGCGAATAAATTGGCCGTCTGTTGTGATTGCAGCTTTTCGACGTTAAGCTTTCCTTGCATTGTTGGGCGCACATTTTTTGCTGAACAGAGGCGGGTGCGTATCTTGGCTACAACAAGATAGTGGTCCGAGTCGATGTTTGGCCCTCGGAGTGTACGTACGTCCAAAACGCTTGAAGCATGCCTTCCGTCTATCACAACATGATCGATTTGGTTTCTCGTTTTTCGATCTGGAGACAGCCATGTAGCTTGGTGGATGTTCTTATGCTGGAACCTAGTACTACATATTACCATATTTCGGGCCCCGGCGAAGTCGATCAGCCTCAGTCCGTTATCGGACGTTTCGTCGTGGAGGCTGAATTTTCCGACAGTGGCGCCAAAGATCCCTTCCTTGCCCACCTTGGTATTAAAATCGCCAAGCACGATTTTGATATCGTGTCGGGGGCAGCGCTCATATGTACGTTCCAAGCGCTCATAGAAGAGATCCTTGGACGCCTCATCCTTCTCTTCCGTCGGGGCATGGGCGCAGATGAGCGAGATGTTGAAGAATCTAGCTTTGATACGGATTGTGGCTAGACGTTCGTCCACCGGGGTGAACGCCAGTACTCGGCGACGGAGTCTCTCTCCTACCACGAATCCAACACCGAATTTGCGCTCCTTTACGTGGCAACTGTAGTAGACGTCGCAAGGCTTCACGCTTACTTTACCTTGCCCCGTCCATCGCATTTCTTGGATGGCGGTGATGTCAGCCTTTGTCTTCCCGAGGACATCAACCAGCCGGGCAGTGGCGCCTTCCCCATTAAGGGTCCGGATATTCCAGGTGCATACCCTTAAATCATAGTTCTTTATACGTTTGCCGTGGTTGTCATCAGAAAAAGGGAGTCTCATCCGAGGCTGTTTTTTTATTTTCATTGGGCGGGACCCAAACCCAGCGCACGCGAAGTTTTACGCCTTCTCACTTTAGCTCGCTCCCAAACGGGTGTTTGGTTGCTACCCAGAGGATACGTGGATATAAATATCCGGACGTTGTGAGCTGCGATTTGAACCGTACGCACAAGAATCGCTTCTGGCCACTCCCAGGTGAATGGCACTCAAAAGTTTTCCACTTCTGCGCACGGAACCATCCTCCATAAATTAAAATTGCTTTGAAGAAATATTTTTTTCAAACTGCATGTAGGAAGGTTGCCACCTGATTTTATAATTAAATACTATTTGAACTAAGAGTATTAGATAATTTAAATATGTATCACAATACAAGTGTCAGACGGAAAAGGTTTAACGAGGTTTTGGTTTAAAAATAATTTGAACAGAATTGCCAATTGTTTGAATAGTCTAACTAAATTAAATTATATGAAATATGGGCGTCAAACAAAGGTGTATTTAGAAATACTTAGTTTGAGCATTTATAACATTAAAGAGGGGTTCCATTGAATTAAGGGAATTATATACACACATGGGCGTAGCCCCCCAGTTGCCACGTAAAGGAGTGCAATTCGGTGTTGGATTTGGGGTGGGAGAGAGACCGGCGTTCACTCTAGTGGACGAAAGTCTAGCCACAATCCGCATCAAAGCGAGATTTTTCAACATCTCATTCATATGTGCATCCAAGGCTCTCTTAGCTTAGAGCGTACATATTAATATTTATTTATTTATTTCAAAAGTCAATAAACTACAAATGTTCTTGCTGACTAAAACGATACAGAGAACTAAAGTGCAGAAGGCACTAAAATAAAATTGAATTCAATAAACTATAAAATATGTTCTTGGGCAAAGAAAAATCAAGCAAAATAGAACTCGAAATCTCGTTGAGTTCTCGAAGTGCACGCACTAACGGGGCGTTTCTTGCGTAATTCGTACTGAGGGCCTTGAGGTAAAAGGGAAGATTAAAACGAAGTGTTCTCGCAGGAATAAGAAATTGAATAGCAAGTAGTAATGCGGGGCAATCGATTTCACCACTTACCAAGCCACGCACAAAAGATAAGGAAAGAATAGTCCTTCTGCTTTCGAGGGACTTAAGGTTAATCAAAAGGAGGCGGGAATTGTACGGAGGGATGTGAGTGGAGAAATTGAGGGAAGAAAGGGCATATTTAAGGAAAACTTTTTGAATACGCTCAATTCTATCGATGGCAAATTTATGATGAGGTCTCCAGATGAGTGCTGCATATTCAAGCTTTGGACGAACAAAAGACGTGTAGAGTAATTTCAGAGTGTAGGGATCAGTAAAATTACAACTATTTCGACGAACAAAGCCCAACGCAGCATATGATTTAGATATGATAAAATTGATGTGGTTATTGAATAAAAAAGACGCATCGAAGATTACATCAAGGTCTTTGATCTCAGAAACTGACGAAGGGGAGTACCAGAGATACTGTATGGCGTTTGCACATCGCTACGTAGTTTGGAAAACGTTACGTGATAACACTTGCTAATATTGAGATGTAGGTGAGACCGACAACACCATAAGTACAATCTATTTATATCTAATTGAACCCTAGAAGCATCTTCAGAACTCTTAATCGAAGAAAAAACTTTTAGGTCATCCGCGTAAAGCAAGAACCTAGAGAACGAAAAACAGCTGCCTATATCATTAATAAAAAGAACAAGTAAGAAAGTCTAAGTTCGGGCCGAGCCGAAAATGAAATACCCGGCGCAAGTATTAAATATATGTTTTTTCACCTTTCCGAAACCTTCCGCTAGATGGTAAGCCGGGGTGTATCAATTTTGAGTAAATTAGCGTCCTTCAATTTCGAAATATTGAAGTTTCAAGCATTTCTGAAATTTACCGTTATATGAGAAGCGGCCGTTATTTTAGTCCGATTTCAATAATTTTCAACGTTTTGCTTATATGTGTCAAGCACAATAACCACACCGAGTTTGGTGCAAATTGGTAGAACGGTTACCGATATAATTATATGTGATCAAAGTGGGCGGTGCCACGCCCATTTTCCAAAATTTTACCATAAACGTATTCCTTGGTAAAGAATTGTTGCAATTTTGAATAAATTAGCTTCAATATTTACTGATTTATCGAAGATTTTGTATTTCTCTAAATTACCGTTATATGGGATATGGGCGTGGTTATTGTCCGATTTTAAAAAGTTTCGGTGATTTTTTATGCTGTACCAAGGCCAACAACTGTGCCAAGTTTGGAAGAAATTGGTGCAGCGGTTACCAAGGTATACACATGTAACCATAAGTGGGCTACGCCCATTTTCCAAAAATTTATAATATTCTTATTTTTCGTCTAAAAATTATTGTAAATATCAATTTTGAGTGAATTATCTTCAGTAGTTACTAAAATATCGCAGTTTTCGTATTTCTGGAAATTACCGTTATATAGGAAGTGGGCGTGGTTAAAGTCCGATTTCGCCCATTTTCAATACCAACCTACCTCGGATTAAGGGAAACCTACATACCAAATTTCGTTGAGATATCTCAATTTTTGCTCGAGTTATCGTGTACACGGCCGGACTGACAGACGGACAGACGGACGGCCAGACAGACATGGCTTAATCGATTTCTTTTTTCATCCTGATCATTTATGTATACATTTGTCTATATCTATCTCGATTCGTTTTGGCTGTTACAAACAACCGTTATGTGAACACAATTAATATACCCTTGTGCACAAGTGCGCTCGGGTATAACAAAGAGTAAAGGTCCTAAGATGCTACCCTGTGGTACGCCAGATGAGGCAGTAAATGGAGTAGAAGATACCCCCTACCCAGCACCTATTACTTAAATAAGGATTCAGCCACTTCAGGAATATAGAGTTGAAACCCATCGTGGCAAGCTTGCGCAACAGAATGCAATGGGATACTTTGTCGAATGCCTTGGAAAAGTCAGTGTATATACAATCAACTTGGAGCCCAGATGAAAACGTGTCAATGCCGTATTCACTAAAGACCGCTAGGTTAGTAAGCGTAGACCGTCCAGCGACAAAGCCATGCTGGTGAGGTGAGATTAAACTCTTAGCAAAGTAAATTTTTTCCTTCACTATACTTTCCAACAGTTTAGAAATTGTAGACAGCTTGGAGATAGGCCTATAGTTAGTAACATCATTTTTTTGCCACTTTTGAAAATTGGGGTAATAGTGGTTACTTTCCAGTTATCCAAAAAAACTCCAGTACTCAGTGAGGTGTTGAAAATAAATTTAGTAGGTGGTATTAGCGCTGGGCATTTTTTTAGAAGGGCGGAACAAAGACCATCAATGCCAGTCTGAGTTGAGACTTTTAAAGAATTAATGCCCCAAATTATGTCATCAGAAGTAAGACTTAGGGAGCCAAAGTTTAGTGATGAATATAGGTTATTGTGAGAAGAGTAGCACGGGTCGCTAACGTCGTCATTAGAAAAATTCGATTTGAAAAAATCGGCGAATAAATTGGCAACTTCTAAAGGTGAGCTAGCAAGTTTTTCCCCAAGACAAACCGCAGAAGGAACAGCTACGCTGGACTTGATAGACTTAATGTAGTGCCAAAAAGTTTTAGGATTTGATTTAATGTTCGATTCTACACTGAAAATATAGTTTCTATAAAGGAACTTATTTAGGCAGTTGAATTTTTTCAACAGTTGCTGATACCGTATAAAAAGAGTCTGTACCTTAGTTTTTTTGAACTTATTAAAAAACTTATTTCGTTGGTTCTTAAGTTTTTTTAGTTCATAATTGTACCACGGAAGTTTGTAGGCCCTGTTTTTCTTTATTGGAATATTTTTAAGACAGATTTCGTTTACTCGATATTTAAAAGTACAATAACAGCTTTCAACATCTAAGCTGGAATACAGATTCGCCCAGTCAGTTTCAAGCAAGCAAGAGTTTAGTTTATCAAAGCCACAACATCCATATTTGAAAGTAACTTTTTCTTCAAACTTGCTGACAGAGAATTCATAGAATTCCACCTTAAGTGATAACGAGACATGATGTTTGTTTGGCGGAGAGAATGGGGAAAGACACTGGGAAATGGTGGTGTTAAGATTCGCACTGGTGAAACCCAGATCAAGAATTCTATTAAGCTTTTTAGTAAAATAATTAATTTGAGTTAAATCTAGGCTTAAGATATTATCTATACAATACGACTCATGCGCAGCTGTTATATTGGTTGGAGTAAGACCCAAGTTAGAGAAACATCCAGACCTAGAAATGTTAGGAAGGTTGAAGTCACCAAATACACAAAGATGATTATCAGCTAAGTTGTTATGAACTAAGTGAACAATATTATCTGTGTGTGCTTTATAAATGGAGTAGTTGCTATTAGGCGGAATATACGAATTAGATACAAGGAGCCATAAGCAGATGATCCACTTAGGCAGATACACAATTGATCCAAAATGGTATCGGAATTCCAAAAAGTTACTTGACAAGCCCGTAATCTCCGTTGTACCGCAATTAGCACACCACCTCCAAGCGAGCAGCCCGTTTTCATTGCATCTCGGTCTTTACGAAAGACATTATATACTTTAGCATCAAAAAACTCTTGATCAAAAAAGTCCGTACTCAGCCACGTTTCCACAAAGATAATAAAATCCAACTCAGAATAAGCACTTAAAATGCGAATAGCCTCAGATTTAGTCCGAATGCCGCCCATGTTTTGAAAGTAAATCTTTAGTTCTTTAAACTCACAAACTTTTTTGTTAGTTAGTTGCTAGGCAATCTTATTTTTTCTGGTACCATTTTCAATAAATTGAAAAGGTCGAACTTTGACGTCGGCTGGCCATAGCGCAGGATCTAGAACTTTGCCAAGGAGCGTAGTCGAGACACCAAGCTTAAAATTAATCTTTCTTAGCTTGTTAATATCAGTTTCTTTTTTAAGAAGGGGGAAGCAGACAATTTGGCCGCTATCAGTTGCTGCGTTTCTCGCTAC
>NW_023466196.1:0-7812 GCF_013731165.1 Rhagoletis pomonella | reverse complement strand
TATTTACAGAGTACAAAGATGTATGACAGCTTATAATTAGTTTACAGAATATAAAATTTTATAGAATACGGAACTTCATTTAAACGCAAGAGTGCTCTTACTGTTTTTGTTTATTCATGTATTACCATAGGTGACATACCCGATGCGTATTAGAGTTATCTCAGTATACGAATTTTATAATTTTTTGTTTGGCCAATCTGGCCACGCTGGTTGCCTCCGAAGAACGTAAATTATAAATTACGTTCTTCATTGACATTTCAAGAACATCAATTGCAGCTAAATTAAGAGTTTCCTGAATGAACACGAGGCGAACGGTGAGTAGTGTGTTTTTTGCAATATGTAGTATTTTTATTAATAGTTTTTCACCTTGTTCTTTCGTTCAGTCTATTTAGCCGGTTCTCAGCTGTAGGAACGGGAGTTGCTTCACGACACGAAATTCCTGTGACGGCGAAATTGCAAGCGTTTACGCTGTTTGCAAAAATCAATCCAGCATGCATATTCTCGTAGAGTTGGTTAATTCAGCGCGTTTGTTTAATAAAAGTCTAGAGCGCATAAACTATTGGCACATTGTTCGGTTCGACATCGAATCAATGGTGCCTGCGCTCCAAGAATGCGATTCATGATGCTCGACTCTCAACAGCGAGTGTGGCAGCAGTCGCGATGACCATTAAAGGCGGTAGTGGTGCATTACGCTTGAAAATTCCTTCAGATTTTCGTGAGGTCGGTGATATTGCGGTTGCTTTTATGACAATAGCCCCAATGAGAAATTCGTCGGAATCACGAAAGGTACTAATGGCAAGAGATGAGCCTCGGTGCATGAACCGATTGGTTGCTGATGACTTACGTCCGCCTAAGGGCCTGGTACACTATCGGCGTGATATCAGCGTCCGAGTTGAGGGTAACTATCACCATGCATGATGTCTATACATAGCTTCTATTTACAATTTTGTAGTAGTTTTGGGTCCTTGACGAACTCCTGCGAGTGCAATGAATTTAAAGTACCAGCGCTTCCATTATCCTCGCAAACACAGTTCCTCGCAAGACAAGTACCGACATGAGATCTCGTATGAACCTGGAATGTTCCTGCAGCCTACTATGCCACAGTTAGTCGAGGTATGCTCCCGGTTAAAGGATTATTAGGAGCCCAGAATCAGTAAAGGGGTACGTGATATTTATAGTTTTAATAACCTACATATACATGTACATACATGTAAAGTTATATGGTTATATGGTGTACCCTACCCGAACAGACTGAGTACATTACCGCAGATGAATTCAAAAATTAAAAGCTGCTCCTCTTATTCGTAAAAAATATAATTTAAGTTCTTTATTCAAGGTTCATATCAAATTTTGTTTATTGGCAAACGCTCGGCCAACTTAGAATTATAATTACAATTCATTTGCGCAAAACTGTTCTGGTAGGGTAAGTTTGTTGTCAGCCACACATCGACAAGAATCGTTATTCTGCCTAGTTTAGGTGCTCAACCACAGCTGTCCATGGATATACAGGCCGATGAATTAAGCATTTCCTGTGTATAAATTTGAACTTCCGACATTGAACGCGATCCAAGGGATAGTAGGCAACATTTCTACCTGTTCAGCCGCTCAGGTCAACGTTACATATTTTTTAATTCGGTCATGAAATTCATTCACCTATTGGCATCGCAGAGCTGTTTGTGTTACGCGCAAGTATTAGCTCTGCCTGCTTAAGCTTCGAATCCAGCTCTCAAGAAAAATTTAATTAAAATTTGAATTTAATTTTAATAATTAAAAAACTAAATTTTCAAGCAACAGAAACAATAAGGAGTATTCCTTGTCATTTTTTTCTTGAGAGCTGCAAACTGATTTAAGCAATTTTGATAGCAGAAAACTTCTTTTCCAGTTATCGATTTATATGTATTTTATATGTACTGCTGAATATTTATTGGTCTTATTTGCTTAGATCTTACGATGGTCGGTTCTATATACCAGATCGCCCCGGGTGAGCTCGGGCTAAGAACCATCACCTTGGTATACAAGTTTTTATTTAAAAGCTCACCTCGGGGATGCATAACCTTAAGACTTCTCATTATTTAGCTTGGGGTTGATTTCGTTTATAGCTAGTTGCTATGAAATTACAGTCTCTTTTATTGGTTTTTTTGGTAACAGCTTAAAACTCGATGATGCGAACGATTCGAATTGAGAAAAAAAACTCCTTAAATGCTGAACTATTTCAACATTCAAAGCCTTTGATGAAGCTAATATTTTATATATGTATAAGAATTATAATAGATGAGAATATTTACTAACTTGATTGTCGAGTCGAGACTGTTGCTATAATTGTGTGAGAAACATACATTGGTATAAATGGAGTCTCACAATTACGTGGATATTGTTAAGCACGCATGTAGTCCATATGCGTTTTCAACAAAAGTTTACTAGAGCAGTTTCTAATCTCTATTTTCAATAAATTTCCGCTTGAGACAACTAAGCATTTGTACATTTATTTTGAATGAAGTGGAATGAAACATGTGATGTTTGCGAGCTTCAGTCGTGGAATACTCTAGGTGCCTATGAAGTGGAATACCTAGTTGCTTTCATGTTGAAGCCGCAAATACAGAGAATTTATTTACGAAGACTCTGTTAGTTCCTCGTTTGGTTCACTGCAGGGTGGTAGTAGGACCAATTTTACCAGTGGTCTGGTTACCTGGCCTCTTTCGGTCATGATGTCCACCACTCGTACCCGAGTGTCCGAACCTGGGTATAATTTTACGACTCTTCCGAGTCTCCATTCATTCGGTGGTAGGTTGTCTTCCTTAATTATGACGAGGTCTCCGATTTTGATGTTGGCTTGAGGATATCTCCATTTGTTGCGCTTCTGGAGTTCAGATAGGTATTCTGATTTCCATCGGTTACAAAACGTGTGATGTAAAGCCTTCAATCTCTGCCAACGATTTACAATCGTAGCCGCATTTTCGTTAGCATCAATTTCTGGTGGAGCTAATAGGTGTCCACCAACCAAAAAATGGCCTGGAGTAAGTGGCTCCAAGTCTGATGGTTGGTTCGATGTGGGGCTTAATGGTCGAGAGTTCAGACAGGATTCAATTCGGCATAGAAGAGTCGTAAACTCTTCAAACGTATATTTATGGTTTGATGCGATTTTCGTAAAGTGGTTTTTAAAACTTTTCACTCCCGCCTCCCATAGTCCGCCCATGTGAAGAGCTGAAGCGGGAATGAAGTGCCACGAAAGCATTTGGTGGGCATATTTGGTTAAAGTTCTATCTCGTGACTCAGTCAAAAAAGATTTTATTTCCGCTCTGAGAGCTCTAGAGGCTCCGACAAAGTTTCCGCCTGGCAAATGCTGGATGGATCGCCTTAGTTGCGAAACAGACGAATAGGCAGAGATATCCTTTGGACATACGACAGCCTCGTCCACTGTAGCTCTTTATGTCAAAAGGTCCTGCAAAGTCGACTCCTGAGTTTGTAAACGGTCGTGAAAATGTAGTTCTTTCTATGGGAAGAATTCCCATTAGCTGTGTTTGCGCACGCTTTCGATAGATCGTACAGACCTTGCAATTATGAATTGTGGACCTAATCATGTTCTTGACCCTAGGTATCCAGTACTGTGTTCGGATCAGGCGCAGCATGAGCTGATTCTCGCCATGCAGCGAGACCTTGTGGACGAACTGGACTATCAGACGAGACAGGTGGCAGTTATATGGCAGGATAACTGGGTGACGCTCGTTATAGGCGAGATCACTAGATGCTCCTAGGCGGCCACCTGTCCTCATTATACCGTCTTTATCGATAAAAGGGTTAAGGGGTAGTACTTCACTCTTTGAACCTATTAATTTTTGAGATTTTAGTGCTGAATACTCCTCCCAATAATGCTTTTTCTGGCAGATGGTTATCAAGCGGTTTATCGTTGCTTTAATTTCATCAGCTGAAATTGAACAAGATTTCGCCTGAAATGAAGCTCTAGTTTTTGGGTGAGTTCTTTGAGAGAATCTCATTACATAAGATAAAACTCTCAAAGCTCTCGAGAAATCAGAAAACCTTTCAATAATATCATCGTTGATATCTAACATTGTTGTTGCGTGTACCTGCACCCTTTTCTCTTCTATCACTGTATTATAGTCGTTTTTCTGAGTGGGCCATTTTGTGGTATCTTCTTGGAACTAAGAAGGACCCTCCCACCACAGGGAATTGTCTACTAAATCTTGGGCTGCAAGACCTCACTGGCTAAGTCCGACGGATTTGACGTCGAGTCTACATGACGCCAATTTTCGTTTCCGATCTTTTCAATTATTTTTGTTACTCGATGGGCAACAAATGTCGACCAAGAGCACGGAGGTTTCCGTATCCAGGCGAGGACAATGGTAGAATCCGTCTACATTTGAGTCGTGAGATGAGCTATGTTCAGATTATTGGTAATCGATTCCAATATTTCTGCTAGTAAAACCGCTCCACAGAGTTCTAATCGTGGCAAAGAAATCGTCTTGACTGGAGCTACTTTAGTTTTAGCTAGTAGTAGATTTGTGAGGACTCTGCCATCCATTTCGACGCGAAGATAGACGCAGGCAGCATACGCCTTTTCTGAGGCGTCGCAAAACCCGTGAATTTCAACTTCGGCTGTCGGTGAAAAGTATACCCAACGGGGGATACGAATCTCTTCTATGTGGCTATAGCTTTTCTTGAAGTTTTGCCAGCGATCTAGGGTTGTGGATGATACTGTTTCGTCCCACCCTGTTCCTTCTAACCAAATATTTTGCATCAACATTTTTGCGGTAATTACAAACGGTGCAAGCCACCCTAATGGATCGAATAATTTGGCAATAGCCGATAGTATTGCTCGTTTTGTATAGCTAACCTGATTCTCAATTGGCTTGGCCGTAAAATAAAAATGATCCGAATGGGCGTTCCACCTAATCCCTAGAGCTTTGACTGTGCTGGTATCTTCGAAATCCAAGAAATCTTCTTTCAGCAGATAAGATTTCGGTATACCATGTAATATTTCGCTGCAGTTGGCAGTCCATTTCCTCAAAGGGAACCCGGCAGTATGCAAAATTCTTGTGATTTCGTCCTTTGCCTTGACAGCAGATTCGATAGTGTGTCCGCCTGCTAAAACATCATCAACATACATGAATTTTCTTAAGATATCCGACGCAATGGGGTGTGAGTCTTCTACGTCGTCAGCTAATTGGAGCAGTATTCTAATCGCGAGGTAAGGTGCGCAATTGACACCGAAAGTCACAGTATTTAGCTCATAAAGACCAATTGGTTCGGTTGAGCTTGTTCGGAAAATTATACGCTGATACTTGGTTTGGTCAGAATTTAGTAAAATTTGGCGATACATCTTTTCGATGTCGCTATTAAAAACATACTTAAATAACCTCCACCGAAGTATTAAAGTTGTTAAATCATTTTGAAGGACTGGACCAGGATGGATCACGTCATTAAGACTCACCCCATTCGCAGTCGGACATGATGCGTTGAAAACCACCCGTACTTTGGTGGTGGTGATCTCTTCTTTCCGGACAGCATGATGAGGTAGAAAATAATTCTCACATTCATAACTCGGAATATGGTCGGAAATTCGCGTCATATGTCCTAAAATTTCGTACTCAGATAATACTCTTTTATATTCAGTTTGTAAGGGTGGGTCTTTTGCTAGACGCGTTTCATTTCGAAAAAATTGATAGCAGGCGATTTTTAGTGAAGGTCCTAACTGGACGCTTTTAGGGAAGTCCTGCTTAAATGGCAACGAAACTATGTATTTTCCCTCACTATTCCGCTTTGTCGTGCTTTTATAAAGTTCCTCACAGTAAACTTCCTCTTCGTTGTAGGTTTTGCTCTTTGAGATATCTTCTAACTCCCAGAACGAGGCTAGACGCTTGTCTAGGGTAACCTCGTTAAAAAATGATACACATTTATTGGCGGTAGAAATTGTTTCAGCACTGTGGTATCTATGTGGATTAAAGGGTCTATCGGTGACCGCAACTGGATGAAACACGCTTCTTTAACTTCGGCTGAAACAGTGTTGTTAATGCCTGACACTTGGGCATGCAATCTTTTTGATGGTAAACGAATCCTACGTTTAAGTCTGTCAGTTATAAACGAGCACTCCGAACCGGAATCTATCAGGGCGCGGGCCGAAAAATTGGTATTATTGAAGTATATGTTGACACGTGCTGTTCCTAATAAAATCCCTTTGTTTGTGTTGGCAAAACATGACTTTACGTTATTCGTTGGACTTCTATTTGCTTTGG
Source organism: Rhagoletis pomonella (assembly GCF_013731165.1). NCBI lineage: Eukaryota > Metazoa > Arthropoda > Insecta > Diptera > Tephritidae > Rhagoletis > Rhagoletis pomonella. Next base: position 1,564 of record NW_023466196.1, on the reverse strand, counting down.
TTGCATTCTGTCTTGCCTGGGCCTGAGCAGAAGTCGACGCGATGTTATCTGAGTCATCTGATGCTTTTGTTTGATGCCTTCGGTTCATAGTTGCTTTTGGCTGAGCGGCTTCAATATGAAGGAGCGTGTGGTGCCTTTGGTGACAAGTACTGCAGTTGAATGAGCATGTACACCTAGACACAGTATGTCCAGAAGATAAGCAGTTCAAGCAACCATGATTATTTTTGATGGAGGCGATCCTGTCTGCCGTCATTATTTCGAGGAATTTTGTGCATTTTGACAGTTTGTGACTATTACTTTTGCAGAATTTGCACATTGTTTTGTCTACACTTGCTTGGAAGGCGCCAAGTCTTTTTTGTGGAGTTTCATTTATATGTCTACTATTGTGGGGCTTGTTAATTTTTGTATGTTTAGTACCCGTTATGCCCGAGACGGTTTCAAGTGTTTGGAATCTGTTGGACAGAAATTTGTCCATATCCTCCCACTTGGAAATCTCCGTCTTGTCTTCGATTGTTTGTTCCCACAATGCCAAGGTACTTTCTGGCAATTTCGTTGAGCAGAGATAAGTAAATATTGCATCCCAGTTCGATATATTAATTTTATGGCTTTTTAGCGATGAGATGCAATTATTTATATCTCGCTGTAATTTCTTGATCGAGGTGCCGCACTCGTTCTCTACCGATTTTAAATTAAACAGTATTTGCAATTGGGAATTTACGAGAATACGTTTGTTCTCGTACCTATCTGTTAAGTTTTTCCACGCTGTGGAAAATCCTTCGTTAGTAAGAGGGCACTTTCTAACTATATCTTTGGCCTCACCCAGTGTTTTTTGGTTCAGATGGAACAGCTTTTCCACTGGAGTGAGGCGCTTATTTAATATATATATGGCCGTAAACATATCTCGGAATGTTGGCCATGAGAGGTAGTCGTCTTTGAACACTTCCGTATCGCACGGAGGAAGGTGAATGTTGTGTTCTTGGACAGACGTACCTTCTGTGTCTTTTTCACTTTTAACGAGCCTTGCATGCAGATCTGCCATGTTCGACATGCATCGCAAGTAGACAGCATACGAGCTTTTATACTTCGGTTTCACAGCAGATACTGCTTTAGCGTCTAACGTATCTGAATTTATCAATTCCTCATATGCTGCCTTCGCTTTTTTCCATAAAGTCTTCAATTCTTCTTGTTGAATGGCAAGAGTATATTTGGTGTGATCAGTTTGGGCCGTGTCGTTGTAGTCGGCCTCAAATTCTGTCACAGCATCTGCCAGGCGAATAAACTTATCCATGACTTGGTATAATTAGAAAGCTTTGAAGGATATGAGACTAAGAACTATCTTCCCGAGAAAAATTTGTAACCTTGCCACACCACAACTCAAAGAATTCCGTACACAAAATTTAAGTGGAATTTCAATTCCGTAACACACGTTATATTTTATTAATTCAAATATATAAATTTGCCTTGTATCTATGTATGTATGTGTACGAATGCTAATCTTTTACACTTACAGGTATTATATGTAGATTGCTCGCCACCCAACTCAGCAAGATATAGTTAATATTTT
>NW_023466195.1:5905-7813 GCF_013731165.1 Rhagoletis pomonella | reverse complement strand
CCATATTCGGCATGGGAAATGGTTGTTTCACTGTTATTTTATTAAGACAACGATAGTCTATGCAAAGTCGATGCTCTTTGTTCTTCTTTTCGACCAGCACTACAGGGGACAAGTATGGAGATTTACTAGGCCGAATTATATCGTTTTCTAATAACTCGGTAATTATTTGTGTTATTATTGATCGTTTTGAAAAAGGGACTCGATACGCTTTCAATTGTATCGGTTTGTCATTATTTAAACGTATCTCCATTTTCGATACTTCGCACTTCCCGAGATTCGCGATATTATTGGCGAAAAGCTCACTATACTCTCTAATAATATTTTCAAACTGCCGGTTTTCATTTTCGTTTAAACCTTTGGGAGCACTTATACTACGGATTTGTTCAACGCGGCAATCAGTATTTTCAATTATAAGGCGTTTATCGGAACCACAAAGTATATCTTTTCCGAGAAGTACATTTTCAGATATGAGCTCGTCACTTACAACAACCATATCTGCTCCAAACTGTTGACCATCGATCATTAGGAGTACATTAACTTTACGAGTGGAAATGTACTCACCACCACCAAAACCTCGTAATACCGTTAATTCATTTTTATAAGCCCTTATTTGGTCAGCAAACGTTTTGCGTACCAGAGTACGTGTGCTACCTGGGTCAATAAAAGCATTTGTTACACTCCCGTTAACACTGATTTGCTTAATTATGCCGTCATTAACGTTTTCGATTTTACGCGCGCCTGAATCTAAGATTTTATTCACATTGGCTTTCTTTTGGCCTGGACACTCTTCGGTTCTATGAGTAGTACGTTGACAGTTTGCGCATCTGGGTTTTTTCTGTGGCTCGGGACATTTAATAGCGAAATGCCCGACTTTACCACAGTTATAGCACTTCACATCGTTTTTTGGACGCTGTTGTGTCGAATTTAACACAACTGGGGTACTTTTACCACCTGCCATCTGCGGTTTTGTTGCAGATAGTACGCTTTTCGGTTTGTATACACTTGGATTTAGATCATTATACACGTTATAGCTCAAAATATCTTTTAACAACTCTTGACAACATTTATATTCGTTTGATATTTTTCGTTTTAGATCGTTGTCATTTATGCAGTTTATAATGTGTCGCGCGATACTGGCTTCTGATAAACCACCTTTGTTACCGAGCGCCAACATCTTATAAAAATATTCAACGGGCGATTCTGCTTGTTGACGCTTGGTTTTCGAAAGTTTAATATGCATATCTGCTTCATTTACCAAACACGGAAAGTCGTTTAAGAACTTATTAACAAATTGTGGCCAGCTTACGAATGCACACGGTTGCGAGTCGATCCATAATTTTGCGGATCCACGCATTTTCTGCTGCACTGCGAAAATTATGGCACTTTCATGCCACTCATACGCACTTTTTAACATCTCAACACGTTTAACGAATTGTAACGAATTCAACGACGTTTCGCTCGTTGGGTTAAATTCTGGCAAAAGTTCCACAATGTATTTTATGTTATAATACGGAGAGTGAGAGTAGCCGTGGCTTAATGGGATTGGAACACTAGTTGGATTAAAAACATTACTATTTCTAATTGGAATATGTTGTAGCGGCGCAGTCGGAGCACCAGCGCTCTGCCACTGCGGCATACAATTCGCTCGTGTAGACGTTGTTGTTGTCGCGAATTGTTGCACTTTTGCCGTAGTCGTATACATTGTTGGTACCGGCGATGACGACAATGTCGGCTGAAAATTCGGCACACACGAAGAATGTCGCGCATCAGCATTTTGTATTGTCTTCGTTTGCGTACTTATTAAACGTTCTATTGTTTTCTCAAGTGCTGATAATCGTTGCACCATTGTTATTTGCTGATCATCTTCACTATCACTCGCGGCATCGATATTCGTTTGTAAACGTTGAA
>NW_023466195.1:3221-5805 GCF_013731165.1 Rhagoletis pomonella | reverse complement strand
ATTTCAATTTGGTGATAACCCATACGGAGATCGAGTGTAGAGAAATAGCTATTTCCGGCGAGTTGTGCGAATTGCTCCTCCATATTCGGCATGGGAAATGGTTGTTTCACTGTTATTTTATTAAGACAACGGTAGTCTATGCAAAGTCGATGCTCTTTGTTCTTCTTTTCGACTAGCACTACAGGGGACGAGTATGGAGATTTACTAGGTCGAATTATATCGTTTTCTAATAACTCGGTAATTATTTGTGTTATTATTGGTCGTTTTGAAAAAGGGACTCGATACGCTTTCAATTGTATCGGTTTGTCATTATTTAAACGTATTTCCATTTTCGATCCTTCGCACTTCCCGAGATTCGCGATATTATTGGCGAAAAGCTCACTATACTCTCTAATAATATTTTCAAACTGCCGGTTTTCATTTTCGTTTAAACCTTTGGGAGCACTTATACTACGGATTTGTTCAACGCGGCAATCAGTATTTTCAATTATAAGGCGTTTATCGGAACCACAAAGTATATCTTTTCCGAGAAGTACATTTTCAGATATGAGCTCGTCACTTACAACAACCATATCTGCTTCAAACTGTTGACCATCGATCATTAGGAGTACATTAACTTTACGAGTGGAAATGTACTCACCACCACCAAAACCTCGTAACACCGTTAATTCATTTTTATAAGCCCTTATTTGGTCAGCAAACGTTTTGCGTACCAGAGTACGTGTGCTACCTGGGTCAATAAAAGCATTTGTTACATTCCCGTTAACACTGATTTGCTTAATTATGCCGTCATTAACGTTTTCGATTTTACGCGCGCCTGAATCCAAGATTTTATTCACATTGGCTTTGTTTTGGCCTGAACACTCTTCGGTTTTATGAGTAGTACGTTGACAGTTTTCGCATCTGGGTTTTTTCTGTGGCTCGGGACATTTAATAGCGAAATGCCCGACTTTACCACAGTTATAGCACTTCACATCGTTTTTTGGACGCTGTTGTGTCGAATTTAACACAACTGGGGTACTTTTACCACCTGCCATCTGCGGTTTTGTTGCAGATAGTACGCTTTTCGTTTTGTATACACTTGGATTTAGATCATTATACACGTTATAGCTCAAAATATCTTTTAACAACTCTTGAGAACATCTATATTCGTTTGATATTTTTCGTTTTAGATCGTTGTCATTTATGCCGTTTATAATGTGTCGCGCGATACTGGCTTCTGATAAACCACCTTTGTTACCGAGCGCCAACATCTTATAAAAATATTCAACGGGCGATTCTGCTTGTCGACGCTTGGTTTTCGAAAGTTTAATATGCATATCTGCTTCATTTACAAAACACGGAAAGTCGTTTAAGAACTTATTAACAAATTGTGGCCAGCTTACGAATGCACACGGTTGCGAGTCGATCCATAATTTTGCGGATCCACGCATTTTCTGCTGCACTGCGAAAATTATGGTACTTTCATGCCACTCATACGCACTTTTTAACATCTCAACACGTTTAACGAATTGTAACGAATTCAACGACGTTTCGCTCGTTGGATTAAATTCTGGTAAAAGTTCCACAATATCTTTTATGTTATAATACGGAGAATGAGAGTAGCCGTGGCTTAATGGGATTGGAACACTAGTTGGATTAAAAACATTACTATTTCTAATTGGAATATGTTTAACCGGCGCAGTCGGAGCACCAGCGCTCTGCCACTGCGGCATACAATTCGCTCGTGTAGACGTTGTTGTTGTCGCGAATTGTTGCACATTTGCCGTAGTCGTATACATTGTTGGTACCGGCGATGACGACAACGTCGGCTGAAAATTTGGCACACACGAAGAATGTCGCGCATCAGCATTTTGTATTGTCTTCGTTTGCGTACTTATTAAACGTTCTATTGTTTTCTCAAGTGCTGATAATCGTTGCACCATTGTTATTTGCTGATCATCTTCACTATCACTCGCGGCCTCGATATTAGTTTGTAAACGTTGAAGGAGTTGGTTTTTCGTGCCAGACGTAGGCAAACCAGCTTCCTTGCATCTTTTCTTTAATTCTTTTAATGTAGCATTCGTGTTCGACATTTCGCTTTTTGTTTTGATCGTGCTCTTCGCTCTAATTAGCTTACAGCCACAATTGGATAGAAAAGCTTTAACACAAGAACGGGATAGCTATACACCGGCACTAGTTCAAATGGTTTTTCACTTTAATGTGACGAAAGACGAAGTGCAAACGATGCACTAGTTGTTGAACGACGAGTTGAAGTGAAAATGCCAAACTGCAAATTTAAATAGTGTTGATCGTACTGTTTGCTCTAATTAGTTTGCAGCCACAATTAGATACAGAAGCTTTTGCACAAGAGCAGGATATATGTACACGGACACTAGTTCTAAGGCTTCAAATCTGATGAAAGAAGATATGCAAACTATAGATGAGTAGTTGAACGGCGAAGTTGAAGCGAAACTGGCAGACTGCAAAACTGCAAATTTAAATTTGAGCCGTTGAGCTCAGCGACAAAACGTATATATGTATGTATGCTAGGGCTTCGTTGCCCAAAGAAGTCTCACCAAATGTGAGGTTATGTATGCAAAGC
>NW_023466195.1:2075-3121 GCF_013731165.1 Rhagoletis pomonella | reverse complement strand
ATCTTCACTATCACTCGCGGCATCGATATTCGTTTGTAAACGTTGAATGAGTTGGTTTTTCGTGCCAGACGTAGGCAAACCAGCTTCGAGCCATACCTAAATAAGCGCGTCAAGCGTTAAGTCTGTCGGCCTCTCTTCTTCTAGCGTATATAAATTTAATGCGTCAGAGAGAGATAAAGATACAAGCGAAACGCTCAACGCGCTAATTTAGGTACGGCTGTTCCTTGCATCTTTTCTTTAATTCTTTTAATGTAGCATTCGTGTTCGACATTTCGCTTTTTGTTTTGATCGTGCTCTTTGCTCTAATTAGCTTACAGCCCCAATTGGATAGAAAAGCTTTAACACAAGAACGGGATAGCTATACACCGGCACTAGTTCAAATGGTTTTTCACTTTAATGTGACGAAGGAAGATGTGCAAACGATGCACTAGTTGTTGAACGACGAGTTGAAGTGAAACTGCCAAACTGCAAATTTAAATAGTGTTGATCGTACTGTTTGCTCTAATTAGTTTGCAGCCACAATTAAGGTTTGTTCGTCGAGCAAAAAATTTGTACGAATTTGTACGAATTATCACGATTTTTGCCCAAATCGCGTTCGTGCAGACCAAAAAAATTATCCAACACTCAAAAATTGTGAGAGCAAAGTGACAGTTCTCTTGGAGAGAAGTTGCAAATTCGAAAACACGAAAAACATGTGGTTGTGGCGCATGGTTGCATTTTTGTCTACAATAATTTGAATAAATTAGTTCGTTAAATTTAAAAATTTATAAACGCGAGCGATTTTTTTATGAAAAAGGAAGTAAATAATTGTTGATATAATTAATTTAGTTAATTCCAATGATTTGAACTTAATTCGGCTGAAAAAAATGGTATTCGCAATCGGAATGCAATTGCAACCAGAGTCGATTTAAGAAACCCGACAGCTAGTACGATGAAGAAATTGAAATGTATGTCAAAGAAAGTCAGAACAACAAGAAATATACATGTATATCCTGTTTTTGGCCATCCGAAAGAATTTTAAAAATTCTATAAAAATTTTTTATGTT
>NW_023466195.1:294-1975 GCF_013731165.1 Rhagoletis pomonella | reverse complement strand
ATCTTCACTATCACTCGCGGCATCGATATTCGTTTGTAAACGTTGAAGGAGTTGGTTTTTCGTGCCAGACGTAGGCAAACCAGCTTCCTTGCATCTTTTCTTTAATTCTTTTAATGTAGCATTCGTGTTCGACATTTCGCTTTTTGTTTTGATCGTGCTCTTTGTTCTAATTAGCTTACAGCCACAACATGATTCAATAATGAAAGGTTTTGTAAGAAAAACTTTCTCTCGCTCTAATTTTATCAATGACACTCCCACCATACTCCTAAAAACAAAAACAGTGATATTTCTTTTCCAAATATCTTTGCAAGTTTTAAGAACATTTTTAAATTGTTAGTAGTGAAATTTTTACTTTTTAAATTTGAAGAAATGTTTGTTCTTCATTCGCTGGCGCCAACAAGACAAAATGTGTGAGCATCGTTGGACTACAGAAATTCAATGTAGGCTAAAGAGACGAAATTCTCTTAAATGCCGAAATATATTTGTCGATATTCGTGGAGACCTCTTGATTCTGCCAAGTCGCTGTAAAGTAAAGCATGCAATGGTTTTGGTAAATGAGCCAACGAAGGTATTTAGGTATTGTCCTCCACAACACACTCCTGGTGTCTCCGAATGAGGCTTTGACGCAATATAATATTGCCAAACCGCATCCATAGGCCCAATCGTCACACGAGAGCTCGGTTTAGTCAATGGCGCGATGTATGTAATTGCACACTTAAAAGGTTTACGCACGAGGCGAATGTTGGCTGGCGACCAACTTTGTTGAAAGCGATTAGTTGAAAGTAGAATGCAAACGCCTTTTTATGGCGAATATTTTTATATTTTTTTTATATTTTGATATTTTTAATCATTCATATTTTTTTTTCGGGCAACCCGGCGAATGGTTAATATTCTGACAGTTGTATAGTCTCCCCAGAATATTAAAAGTGCGACATCAAAGAATTCAAATTACCATATTCGAAACAATCGAGCCATATCCGCGAAGGAAACTTAAGCTCCAAATTTTTTTATTTGCCGTTGTTTTTTGTTTAATAAATACTGCATATTTTCCACAAACAAATAGCTTCTTCATATCCATCATCTGTCAAACAAATACAACAAAAAAAAGCTGAAAGTGGACCATCCATTCTCGAGTTATGCGCCATCTGACGTACGCAAGTTTGGTATATACATAGAAATATTTATTTTCAATAACAATCGGGGGTTATATTCGATGTAAATAAGCTTGTTTAAATTAAATAATTAAATCAAATTCGTTTTTGTTTTAAAATACACCATTCACTATTATCCACACCTTTTTATGGAATTTACCTCCCATTTTAGGAAGTGTGATTGAATTCTTCCCCTTTTTCCCCTGCTTCCATAAACCATCCCTGTGGGTGGGAGTGCCAAATTTTAGAAAAAAGCTACTTACAAAACCTTTAATAATTGAATCATGCAGCCACAATTGGATAGAAAAGCTTTAACACAAGAACGGGATAGCTATACACCGGCACTAGTTCAAATGGTTTTTCACTTTAATGTGACGAAAGAAGATGTGCAAAAGATGCACTAGTTGTTGAACGACGAGTTGAAGTGAAACTGGCAGACTGCAAAACTGCAAATTTAAATTTGAGCCGTTGAGCTCAGCGACAAAACGTATATATGTATGTCTGCTAGGGCTCCGTTGCCCAAAGAAGTC
>NW_023466195.1:0-194 GCF_013731165.1 Rhagoletis pomonella | reverse complement strand
TTTTAAAATATGGCGTATGTTTTAGCAAATCCCATTAAAATTCAAGAGTGATACTGTGTACAAAAATTAAGAAAAATCTGCAAAATTTTAACCAAATCGCGAACTTTTTAATACGAATTTCTAAAAAGAATTCAGGTATGCAGTTTTATAGACCTTTAAATTTTAGTATAATAGTATGCAAATTTCAGATGTCT
>NW_023466194.1:0-7813 GCF_013731165.1 Rhagoletis pomonella | reverse complement strand
ATCGGATCTAAACCAAATTAGTATGGGACCACCTTTCCTTAAAAAAATTACAGAAATCGGCATAGTTACTTTGCGGTAACATACATAAAAAAATATATATATTCCGACGAATTGATAACCTCCTCCTTTTTTGAAGTCGGTTAAAAATAATGATCCCTTTTCTGCGACTTTCTGAAAATTCTCAACGGCAACACTGCACGAAGCAATGGGCAAGGAAAGCCTTGACATTTTAGTCACGTTTAAAATGCGCACGCACGCCGCCACCATTGGGAGTAACGATGAATATATAGTATACATAGATATGTACAGCAGCTTGACGACGCGACGTTAGGGATAATCCCGCTGGTGCATACTGCATGCGGCTCGTCTACCGCGCTATCAATTTTCGGCGCTACATCACACACACACAAAAACAACGCTCAACGCACTTAATTACCGGCGGCAATAGCGCGCTGTCACTCAAGGAAGTCTCCAGCCACTCGTGGGTGTATTCGCTGGGATGCATACCCTGCAAAAAATGCGACTAAGCCGGGATGCCTGCGGAAGCAATATCAAAGGAACATGCGACTAATACCACTCAGTTTTGTTAAGCGAATACTCTCTGTGTGCCAACATCGCATATGAAATTTCGCTAACTAAGTGCGTACATTTAATTAAATCGTTAATAGTATCCGTTAGAGATCAGACGGGGACTAATTGATCTCCAATAATACCCGTGTGATACTAGTTGCGGCTAATTAATGCCCAATTGTAGCCGATTGAGACTAATCTCGGAATACTCCCTTTAGAGATTAGTAGCACAATTTTTTGCAGCGTACATATGTATATATGTATGTATGTATTAGTTTGTGCGTTCGAACTTCTATATGTATATGCGTTTCTTATGCATCGCTTTTACGTAAGCGCTGCACTTACTTTTCCTCTTTTCCAACTTTTTTCTTTTACTTCTTTAACTTGCTTACCTACCCGCGGTACAAGATTATCTCTTCCATGTTAATCAAGTATAATTAAGAAATTTCATTAAAATGTTAAATGTATGCGAACAAACGAGCGAACGACCGAGTGAACGAATGAACAAATTCATTAAAATATGCGGGAAACGTCGTTTGTGGACTTGTACAACGCCGTTAGAACGCATTTCATAGCTTCCAAGTGAGCGAGCGGTTGTTGGGTGGTGGTTTGTATGTAAGTAGATTCATTTAAATAAACACAGGCAATAACATTTTACCAACCTACAGTAGCACCAACAACTTTTTATAACAATTTCGACAAATAGACAAACAAGCTGTATAGACAGTAAAAATAACAGTCAACACAAGTGAAGTGATGGGGAGGGGAGGGGAGAACACAGCCTCTACCGCCCATATTTATTATGGTGCGAAATTGGCTAACAGCCTCCCCAAAAACTGTTGCCTCTTCGGCATTCCCTCGATTGTGTGTTGTGTTTTTTTTAAGTATGCCCAAAGAATTACGTTAAGTGTCTGTGAAACCGTTAAAGTAATATCATTTTTATGATATCATGATAATATTAATTTTTTATGTAATGTTTTAATTGCGGTTAAGTTTATTAGTTGAAAAGGCGTTTACATCGAATCGCCGGAAAAGAGTGTGGCGTTCGTAAATTACGCGGATAAACTGTAAACCATTTATTTAATAATTTTTTTGTCTGAATTTTCATTCTGTTCATCCGTTTGAGTTATTATGGTTGTATTTTTATTCTTATTAAATGTATATACATACCAGTGTTGCCACGGACAAATTTTTTCGCCTACCATTATTTCCTATCAAAACCTACCAAACCTACTATCGTTAACTTCCCATTAAATTGGTAACTGTCCGGTGGTCCAAAGAAAAGTCGCTAAGGGCCGGTTACTCAATGTCTGGTTAACACTAATCTCCGGTTAAACATAGTTATCGACGTTGCCGACTCCCTGTTGTATGTATGCATGGCCTTGATGCCCTTTTAAAAGAGTCTAAGGCCTTTAACGCTGCCGGACAATCCGACATAATACTTATTCTGCCCTCATTTGTCCTTCTACGTGCAGACATTCGCGAACACAATCTTCGATTGCGAAGACTTTCGCCTGAAATATGGTTGGGTAAATATGTGCCCATTGGCAGACTTTTCTGCCTGCCCCAGCATTCCCGGTGTCCATATTCGATCCATCGGTATACCTCCCGGCATGTTCCACTTCTGACAGTGGGGTTAAGTCTTCGATTTCCTGTACCAAGGGATACTGTTGCATATTTTGTTTACTTTTGTTGTATTGCCGTAGGGGAGCTTGGTGGTTCTGTAGCTCTAGTACGGGTGAAGCTCCTGTAAACCTTCTTTTAAGAGTGTCAGACTCCCGGTTAGGATAGTTGAAGTTCGTTTATTGGTGTCCACCCATCAATCGACGAGTGGCGGGGAAAGAACAGGGTTGTTATTGTTTTTGTAGCGGCACTACTAAGCCCCTCCTATTTCGGTGTGTACACCAATCGTTGTCGTCCAGCTCCACTAACGGTAGGCCCAGGAAACGGGCTGTTTGGAGGGGTGTTAATTAAGTGAGATTGTGCTGGCATGTGGAGAGATGGCTGGGGTAATGCGGGGAGTCTCCACATGCCGCCCACTTCTTATGGATATTGTGGTCAAGTCTGGAGAGGTAGTTGTTGTACCGGCTGCAATATCCAGACCGTAAATGGGTCGTCCCTTCTGGCAGAGATCCGCTGCACCCAGTCAAGGCGAGAAAAACATCGGAGACCGCCGGTTCGCTAATGGCCTTTATGAAGGACTTCTAGCCTTTGCACATTTCCCTGGCACCTTGATCCGGCCCTACGATTATCGGTGAGATAGTTGTTTATGGCAACTTGGGAATTGGGCTGTGACGCCGTTCGAATTAGCAGTAAAAGAGTGAACAGGGTTTACCCTGGGGAGACCTCTTGTCTAAGAGGGATGCTAGCCTCCAAAGGGTCAATGCCTCTCATTCGACGATTTGAGAAGTCGTGTGCTCTCAAAGCCATCATCACCTGAAATAGCCATATCCTTACAGCTATTCCCGTGTTGTAACATCCAAGGAAGCAACAGTTAATTTTTTATGGTTTTTATGAAGAAAATTATTAAATAATTTTTGATACTCTCTACTGTTATCTATGTTTATTATTTTTCCAACGTAAAGCTGGATTTTTTTAATTGGTACCACATTAAATACAAAACACGATTTCTGTCAGATAGCTAACATCGCAGATAAAAAGAAGTGAAACTACTTTCTAAAAGTCATTGTATCATAGTAGAAACAAATTAATTTCAGTGATGTCTTGGAAATGGAGATGAAACGAGGTTTAACGTTGTTATTCCAGTATTATACAAAAAATTCATTAAAAAATTTACAAAAATTTTATTTAAAAATCCATTATGTTGGCGCTGACACACTAACTCCAGAGCCACTGCCGGAATCGGATTAGTGTGTTGGCGCAATTGCGCCTCTTCTGGCTAAAGGACATTAATTTTGCTTATTGCTGCACAAAGATGTGTTTATACAAGGTGGTATCGGTTGAGCAAAAAAAAACATTACAACATATTATATGCAAGAAGTACCCAAAACTACAACAAACACATCCTTTTGATATTCAGAAGGAGCGCGGCGAATTCTAGCAACACCACCTTGCAAGGCGAATTTATACAAGGTGGTGTTACTGGCGAATTTAGATTTTCGCCGCTGTACTTCTTAATGTCAAAATGATGTGTTTGTTGTAATATGAATTCGCCTTGTTTACAACAAACACATCATTTTGACATTAGGAAGTACCGCGGCCTTGCCACCTTGTATTAATTCACCTTGTGCTGCACATTTTACAAGTGACATTTCTCTTGTGTTCTATGCTGGCTCTTTGCGACACCCAGTGTTGTCAGTGTTCCGGTGTTGCTGACGCCAATGAGTTACAGAGTTGTGAAAATTGGTTTCAGCGCCCGTAACTCTTAGGTAGGATTGGCAGCGATTAATCATTGGATTAAGTTAAATTTGTCCAATTTGCGATTTAATTGTATCATATTTTTGTGTTTCATTAATCGCAACGGCGCAGAGCCGCACTGGGTTAAGCTGAAGGTAGATAGTTTTATTTACTGCGACGTTGCGTTGATCCGTTTGTGCGTTGACGACGTTGAAAAATTTGGTGTTACACACATTGCGTTGCGCCACTCACTATTTTGTATACAAAAAAACAGCTGCTAAGCATATCCACAAATGTAATTTCAAATGTCAACGCATGAACGCAACAGAAAAGTAGCGAGTTGGTTTACTTTCGACGGCAACTGCGTTACCGCATTCGTAAAGGCGTCGTCTGTAACAGCTGTCATACAAATACACGTATTCACTTTTATTTTGTCACTAACGGCGTGACGCATTTGCCGGCGAACGCATGTTGTGTACATTCACTTTTGCCCATTCCTAGGTGATAACAAACAGCTGATTTGTTCGCAGAAGTTCTGCGGGCGATCCATTGGCGCTCGGCTTAGGGATGTCAGTGGCAAAAATACATCGATGTTTTTTCTCGCATCAATGCATCGAAACTTACATCGATATTTGTCGATCCATCGATGCATCGAGAGAGTTTTCCTGCACTATGGAACCTTATCTGGTATGCAGTTTTATAGCTCATAAAATTTTAGTATAACAAACTGCAAGTCAGCCAAAGAGAAAATATTAAAAATCAAAGCAATTGAAACTTGCACTTTATTAAACTAACATTTTATAAGCTATAAAACTGCATCTTCCTCCCTATGAACTGCAGACAAAGCGATATTTTGCCGTACGATGTACTTAAGATGTCAGTTTACAGAAAACATCGATGTTTGGATGCATTGACTATTTATACATCCAGTGGAAAATTTTCGATGCATCGAAGCAAAACATCGATATTTTCGATGCATCGATGTTTTTCGCTAAGTATGCATAAGCTTTTAATGCGATAACAATTTGGACTCAACATCAACAGAAATAGTATGCGGGTGGAGGTTGTGTGTGGGATAGAGTAGTCGTTGTGTTGTACATTACGCGGTGTTTTTTTTTTTGTTTATTTTTCATTTGAGTGCATTTAGTTCATTTTACGGCCGTGCTTAGGGTAGAAATTCCAACTACGGAAATATCGCAAATGTCTCAAGGTGAATTATTGCAATTTGTGAATTGTCGTTTGGTACGTAATCATAAGCTGATACAAGAAGATCTTTGGGTGCGCAATGGCAAAATCATTAATCCAGAGCCAGTATTCTTCGATGAGAAGCAGCGGGTGGGTCACGTTGCTTGACTTACAATTACCAATTAATTTTATTATATTTTATTGATTATTAGGCACATCAACAAATCGATTGTGGAAATTCCATTATAGCTCCCGGCTACATTGAACTCCAGATTAATGGTAGGTAAACAAACAGATTGTGGGACAATGACCTCCGCCATGATGTATGTAATGCGTACACTTTTCTAAATGTAAATGTGTTTTTATATACGCGCAGTTTTAATCCGAAGACGTAAAAGCATACTGCTGCTTTAAATGCTTTGCCATTATCGGTAAATATGTAAGTGGATCAGGGTTTTATCTTATCAGCTGGCACTTCACTTAATCACAAATAATTGTAGGAATACGAAAGCGCTGCTGCTCATTTTATGCAAAGAAAAAATAACAAAGTTCCAGTTCTAGCACCAGCTTTAGACCTTTTTTTGTTTTGTATCCCTTTCAATCAGGCGGTTACGGCGTTGACTTCTCATACGATGTGGATACAGTCGCTGAAGGCATTGAGAAGGTCGCAAAAGAGCTAATCACAAATGGGGTTACTTCATTTTGTCCCACCATTGTAACGTCGCCACCGGAAACTTATCGGAAAATTATACCACAAGTAACGGGCACAACAACAGGCGCACAAGTTTTGGGCTTGCATTTAGAAGGTCCTTTTATCAGTCCACAAAAGAAGGGAGCCCATCCAGAGAACTGCATCAAAGATATTGATAATGTGAGTATACATATAATTTTACTTAGAAACAATTTCAATTTACATTTCCCTTGCTACAGGGCATAGACACGTTGGTGGAGGCCTACAGCAACTTAAGCAATGCCAAAATTATCACGCTTGCACCGGAAAAAGATCCAACGGGCGCTGTCACAAAAGCGCTGACAAACATGGGTATCACTGTAGCCTTAGGACACTCCATTGCCAACTTGTCTCAAGGTGAACTTGCTGTGCAAAATGGTGCGCGGTTGATTACGCATCTTTTCAATGCCATGTTACCGGTGAGCAAATATATCTTATTTTCTAATAATCATGTAAATTTTTGCTTGGCATACAATTTTATACAGTTCCATCATCGGGACCCTGGTCTGGTTGGCTTGCTGGCGTCCAATAACATTCCACCTGCCCAGGAAATTTTCTTTGGCATAATTGCTGACGGCATTCACACACATCCGGCTGCTTTGCGTATAGCCCACCGCACTCATCCCGATGGTCTTATACTGGTTACGGATGCAATTGCAGCACTCGGTCTGGGCGAGGGCAAACACCACTTAGGTCAGTTGGAAATGGAAGTACGCGATGGCAAAGCGTTCATTGCTGGCACTAATACATTGTGTGGTAGCATTGCACCATTAGATACATGCGTACGCATTTTCAAAAAGGCAACCGGTTAGTGCAGATGTGTACATAAATACATACATATTTAAAAAATAGTTTTGGTATTATGACACAACCGATAATTTTACTTCCTCTTTTCAGATTGCTCTACTGTATATGCGCTAGAATGCGCAACACTACATCCGGCAAGTTGTTTAAAAATGGCGGAAACGAAGGGTACGTTAAATTTTGGCGCTGATGCCGATTTTGTTATTTTGACAGATGACTTGTTTGTAAAGTCGACATGGATTAATGGCAAATGCGTATACCGTTGCAAACCTGAAGAATTGGAAGCGCTCACTTCCAGACCTATTGAACAATTATGCGAGTGTACATAAATTAGGTTGAAAAAATGTATTGAATTCGTTATTTTATTCAGTTGCACAATTGCTGAAATTCAAATTTTTTTGCTTTTATAACCTAAACGTTTTTATTTAGATCGCTTGAATCAACATGCAACTTATTTAAAATCAATTTTTGCATTAAATTGATGTTTACGTTTTTAATGCACTTGTATTTTGGGTACGGTTTAGTAAGTGGCCCACCTATTTCGGGGTATTGCGTCCAAAGGGGTGACCCGATCCAAAAAAAAATTGCACACACTTGTAGCCAAGGGTCTACCCATTACTTTAACATCCACTATTGTAATTTTTGGTCACTAATTTATTTACAAATTGGGTTTGAAATATGCCCTTTTTTGTAAAATTCGGAAAATAGCTCACATTTATCACTCCTATTTTCCTTAAAGCAGCCACTTCACTAATGCATTTTTATATTCCCCTTCACTTTAAACTTTATTCGACTTGTTACAACTTTCTTTATTACTTTAATTTTAATCTATCAATCACAATTTATTAAATAAAAACATCTTCAAAACCACGCGTTTGCCTTTGGTTGCATATGCACATTAAATGGTGGCGTTTAGCTGTCAAACTGCTAAATATACAAGAAGGATGAGAGACAAAAGAAAATATGATATAACCCAGTCAGCATTAAAAATATAAACCTTTCCATGGAAAATATGTATTTACTGTCCCTGTGGCTCCTTTCGCTGAGGGTTATAATCCCTAAGTGCGGCCGAAGGCCGCCTACGCAGAAAGGTGTTCTATGCAAAAGGTGTTCGGCCCCCTTTCTTTGGCACCACAGAAAGGAGAATTCTACTGCCTGAGGGTTATA
>NW_023466193.1:781-7813 GCF_013731165.1 Rhagoletis pomonella | reverse complement strand
GAGTTTCCTGGCTTAGGTCAACGTCGAGAAACCATAAGAGACAGGGATGCGGAAGTAAACGAGATTCTAACACCTAAAAGCTACGCAGCAATGGCAAAACACAGACAAAACAAAACCAGTCAATTAAAAAAAAAGAAATATATTGAAGTCAGTGAGGACATGAGTGACAAAACAAAAAAGAGGGTAGCCTCAATGGAAGCCTATGGTGTCGTGTGAAAAAACAAAATGTACACATTGTGTCCGAAACGGAGAAACTGGTTCCGGAAATGATTAAATTTGCAAGTGATGCTTTTAGAAGAATAGATTTTCCAGCAGGGGTAACCGCCTTTGCTCACTTTGATGATAGACTCAAGAAATTCTGCTTAGATTTAGACCACAAGTTCATTACTATTAATCCGCTTTCAAGTACAGAAGTACATGAAGATTCTGCAACATAACTGTCAGTCTTTAAATAAAAATATTAATCATGTTGAATTCTATGTAAACAAGTACAACATAGATATTTTTTGCCTGAGCGAAACTTTCTCTCAGGAGTCGTATGTAGTGAAGAAAAACATTCTAAATTTCAACATTATAAAAAAAAATAGAAATGATGGATATGGGGGGGGTGGCCATTGGCCTTAGAAAGTCCATTAAATTCCGTAAGATAAATTTTGATACTAATCATGACATATGTATTGTTCAAACTTGTAACCTTGCTCGAAACTTGGTAATATGTGCTGTGTACTTTGAGCCTTCCTTAAGCGTTGGGGGTTTTAAGGAAGCAATATTGAAACTTTTTACAGCATTGGAAGTATATCAGAACGTTTTGATATGTGGGGACTTTAACGCTAGGACACCTGAGTGGGGAGATGTTATTGAATCTAGTAGAGGCTACTTTTTTAGAAACTTTGTAAATAGCTCAAGTTTTACCTGTTTAAACAACGGGTCAATAACCTTCAAAGCGAACTTAGGAGCTGGTAGGGGCTCTGTATTGGACCTAACTCTCACTAACATTGCAACAAAGACAACGTGGGAAGTGGTCCCCTGTCACTACCCCATTGTGATACACTTAGATAAGATCGAAAAAAGAAATCCTGTTTTCCTTGCTAAAAAACATCTGTTCAACAACTTAGGCACTACCAAGCTGGACACTAACATCAACCAAATTGAGAAAACGATATCAAGCGAAATAAAAAATTCCACTTTCACTGTCAAGGATACGCGACGCCCCAAGTCCTGGTAGCATGAAGGTTTGGAAAAACTGTTCAGGCTACAACTAGCTGCAAATAAAAAGTGCAACAAGTATCCCACGGCTCAAAACTTTAAGGAAGCGACTGAAGCCAAGGAAAACTGGAAAAACGCGGCAGAAGAAGCTAAAAAGGAAAACTACAGCAAAAATCTTAACTCACTCAATAGTCACCCCAACACCAGAGAGGCATGGAAATTCTTAAAAAATATTAAAAATGCGGGATCTTCGGAACCCAAACAACAGTGGGACGACACGAACAATAGAGTGTACTTGCAGCATCTGAAAAATCAGGTTAGACAAGATGCAAATACCAATAATAATGAAATCGCGCAAAAAGTGGATGTCCTGGAGTCCTGGGTGCCTGCTTTTGGGGAAGAGGAACTGAAAAATGTTCTAAAAAAGAAAACGAAAAGGTCAGCAGGGGGGTGTGATCAGATCACATACGAAATGCTACGAGCTCTGTCGGAAACGGCGCAAAAAAACCTACTAATTTCTTTTAATGATGCTTTTCAAAATTGTAAAATTGATGACTCACTCCGTAGAATAAGGGTGGTACCGATACCCAAGGCGGACAAGGACGTAAGTGATTATAAGAATTTTCGACCGATATCTCTGATATCTGTTCTCATAAAGAAAATAAATCTCATGGTCAAGGGTAGACTAGAGGAATTTCTAAACAATAAAAATTCATATCCAGACAGAAGCTATGCTTATCGAAAAGGTAAATCTGCTGCCATGTGCATTAATGAATTCCTACACAAAGTTGCTAATATTAAACATGCAGGGCAAAAGGCTGTGGTCCTGACCCTGGACATAAGCAACGCCTATAATTGTGTGTCTTTGAACAAACTACATACTATGTTAGCGGAACTGGAATTACCTGACCCATATAATAACTGGATTATGGACTTTTTAAAAAAAAGAATCTTACTTCTTGGCAACGAATCGATAGTGGTTGAGGATGGCCTACCACAGGGTAGCTGTCTCTCGCCACTACTCTTCAAGGTGTACACAAAAGAACTTCATAGTATTGAGGACTCAGTGACAGACGTGTATCAGTTTGCGGACGATTTCTTGATTTTAGCACATGGGGACAACTGCGACTTGGTGGTTTCAAACCTTGAACGGATGGTTAAAAATTTCAGTGAGATATGCACTAAATTAAATTTGTCCTTTAATATTCAAAAAACCAAACTTATGTACCTAGCCCGAGGCAGCAAGAAAAATATCAACATGAAAATAAACGACTTTCAGATTGAACAGGTCAGACAAATAAAATTTATTGGTAGAACTATCAACGCATCAATAACGGTTGGGCCTCACTTTGAAGGGCTAGTTAAGGTAACAAAGAAAAATTCAAACTTTTTAAAATGCCTTACCCTGGTAAAAGCAGGTATAACACCAAAAGTGGCGGTGAACCTATACAAAAGCTTCATCAGGTCAAAGGTTGAATATGCAAAGACTACGGCTGCTAAGATACCAAAAACAATAAACAAAAAAATTATGACATTCCAAAACTCCACCCTACGCAGATGTCTAGGCCTCACACCCTCAACTCCGGTACACACTATATATATTTTAGCAAATGAGTTTGAGCCCCCCGAAAGGGGAAAATATCTTACAAGCAAGGAGTTAGTGAAATTAATGTTTAATAACCCAGAATTGTTCAACAGCTTAGAAAAGAACAAACTGCCAGAATCCAGCTATAGTGCAATCTACCATGAATTTAAAGACACTTTTGACAGAATTGATACAGACTCCACTTTTAAAAAGAGCAATGGTCTAACAGTATTAGGAAGAACTGGGCTAGGGAAAAAAGAAACATCTAAAGAACAATTCAGGGCGGTATACAATCAAAAAATAGACTTTAAAAAAAAAAACAATTTCACAATCTTTGCTACCGATGCCTCGGGAGGCGAAACAGCCATGGGATGTGGTGTATATAATGCCTCACAGAACCATAACTTTTTCTTTAAAATTAATTTTAAAACCTCCTCAGCTTTTGCAGAAATATGGGCCATTGCCAAGGCAGTTGATATTGCTCTTGAAGATGGCTTAAAAAGGATTGCAATTTTTACGGACAGCTTAGTGGCCTGCACCTGGCTCCAAAAAGAAAAATCCAACAATTACATCGTAGCCCGCATAAACAGACGTTTAACTGAGGGGGAGATTAAATGCGTCCTGATTTGGGCTCCCAGTATTGTGGGAGTACAAATAAATGAACTGGTAGACGATATGTCTAAAACTGCTATTGAAGTGGGTGCTTCTTTAGATGTGGCACTGACCCCAGAAGAGGCAATTAGAGAAGTCAATGAAAAACTAAAAGCAAACTGGAATGATAGGTACCGCCAAAATGCAAGAGAAAAGGGTAAGCTTTTTGCTGAATATTTCCCTGAAATCCCAAAAACTCCGTGGTATACCAACTCCCAATTGGAAGCCAGAGACATAAAAACCATTAACAGATTACTGACTGGACACACTTATGACAGGGTCAGAGCTGCCAGACTACCGACAACTACCTTCACGCTATCTTTGAATGTAGAAAACACAGCTCCAAAAGGGAAAAATATGATATTTTTAAAAAATTTAATGATCTCAAATGTATGTTAAAAACACGTAACACCAAAACACTCTTAGAACTATGTGAATTTATTAGAGAAGCTGAAATAAGCATATAAAAATCAAATAAGTACATACATGTATCGATATATAAAAACACTCACCAAAAAAAAAAAACCTACCCGCACAAAGACAGAATAATTATTCAAGCACTTTTTAGTGCTAAAAATCAGCATTTTTTAATGCTAAATAAACTCTACAACGAATCTTGAGCAAGTCGCACACTCGTAAAGCCAACACGCTGTCATTGCATATACAGATTGTCCCTTTGGCCACCTACAAATGGAAAAAATACACAAACGCTACAAAAACTTGTCAACCAAGGCGTCAATCCCTGAGCAAATTCATTGGCCATTCGTTTAATTAAAGGCGTACAAACAGAACCAGTTAGAGCAACTCTCAACGTTAAACAATAACCTTTTTGGAGCCATCGCTTCAACACTCTGGTTACACCTGAAATTTGGAAGCTGATATCAAAAAACTATATACATAAAGGAGTCGTAATCGAATTCATATCCACAAGCAATTTTTGACAACGAGTAATTACCCTGGCAGTGTGAGGAAGTAAACTCAGCCAAAATCTCGCAAAGTGCAAAAAAAAAAAAAAAAATGAACGTTTGTTTCATAATAATTTTCATTAACAAATTGCGACAAATAAGTTTGAACTATAGGAATAAAACAACTAATAACTAATAGTGTAACGTGTAAACTAAACATAAACATACAAATTAAGATATTAAGCGGCTGTTTTAAGGCATAATAAGAGTAATCAGGGTACGTATATTTCGGAAATTTGCAACAAATACCATATTTCCAACCGACATTATTGTTAAATTAGCGCACAGATTTAGTAAATTAAATTTTTGTAATAAAGCGTGAACTGTTGTCTACAAGTATGTGTAAAAGGTTTTTGATTCGATTCACGCGTTTGGGCTACAGCAACCCAAAATCGTACAAATTCATAAACAGTACCCAAAGTGTATTTCCGATTAATATTGTTAATGAATTAGTGCGCGGGAACTTAAAATCTGTGTTTTAAATTAAAGTTCCATCTTTTAACTACACGGGTAAGTTGAAAGATTTTAATTTAGATCGCGCACATAGCATGAGAGTACCCTTTGCTTGGTCCAGTTGCCACAGTGAATTTTGGAACCCAGATATTTAATAAACTAGTGCTCCGGAACTTTAAATATTAGTGTTAAACTAACCCTGCTAACTAACTAAACCTGCAACATGCAATTAATATATAACAAAGCAAAGCACCACCACATCACACAACGCACAAATTTGAATTCATAGGCAAAGTGGCCGCCCAAAAGTTACTTATATGTCGAGCACAACATGCACAAAGGTTAGTACCTAACTTAATTTTCCATAAAATATATCAACTAACTGAGGTTTTAATAATTCGATTAGAGCCTCGGCGAGAAATTCTATATTATGCATTTAATTTTTGTAATCAAATCTTCGGCCTTTTGTTGCGAAAATGTAATGAAATATTTGAAACATCCAACTTCTACGTGCTGTTTACTTACTTGGATTTACGCCGTTTACCTCGGGCGCCATTAATATTAACAAACAAATTGCCAAGGAATCTGCTACCGAGGGTGATCAATTTTTTGCACGAATTATGTAAATTCTTGATTTACAAGAATGCTATGAAAGGAATCAATCAAGCCTGCTAGTACGCGAAAATTCGTTTACATTGGAAGAGCTGAACGGCGCAATGGAGCAGGCTCTATGTAATTTGCACAGTGATGAAGAAGATAACAGTGAAAACATTTCGGTAAATGGCACAAATACAGAAGAACCATTTAAAGACATCAAATCAGCGAAAACCGCCTGTATTGAAGATGCGCAAATCTCATTACTATCGAAGAGGAGGAAGGAACTTGAAGCCAGAAAGAATGTGAAAAAATTGTACAATGCAAAATTGGAAGTAAGTTGTCGATCGGAAAGTGGAAACTTTTCCTTAATATACCATTAAAATCTTTGATTTATATTTGCTGGGCAGGAAATTCTGAAATTTGTAGATACGAAACTATACATAGAAGTGCGTCCGAGATATCTTATGCCGGACACAAATTGTTTTATTGATTGCCTCGACGACTTTGAAAAACTTATTCGGGATTTCAAACGTTACATACTTGTTATTCTGCTCACAGGTAAGGCTTTCGCTTATTTTTTATTGCTACAATTATTAAATTATATAAATAAATTCGTGTACAGGTGCGCCACAACGAATGGGTCATTTATTAACGCATCGTTATTTGCATTAGCTGAAGAGGAAAATGTTTCGAATGATGATAAAATTTTGGCAACTGCTGTGGCACTCTCAAAACCCATGAGCACAGAACAGAACAGAACAGAACAAAGGTAAAGTTCACATTAAACCTGTAGGCTACCAATGCTTTAATCTTCGAATAAATAAATTTAAGCGAAAGGTATACAATTTTAAGAAAAATCATTTGCTTGAAACTCACTTTCTTATACTACAATTGAATTTATGTATATATGTACTACAGTTCTCATTTTCATTCTTTTACATACACACATGAATGAAAGTATCAAAATAAGCTTGAAAAGTTAAGTAGTGACATAAACAGAAGGAATAAAAATACAAATATTTAAAATATGATTATATCATAAAACCAGTCTTTATTTTAAAGGGAAAATAACTAAAAAATATATACACATTCTTGTATTTCACTTAAAAAAAGAAAACAATTAAGGTAAAAATAAAACAATTCATCGCAAAAAAAACAAAACTTATGTACTACACGCTACATATCTATATACATATATACAGTGGCGCTCACCTTAATAGCACACTTTTATTTTTTACAATTTTCACACTGTTTTACGTGATAAATTTTTTTCGTTAATTGTTTATAAAAATATAGTGGATTCTATAACATAAACCATATAGTATATATCACGTAAAACATTGTGAAAATTGTGAAACATAAAAGTGTACTATTAAGGTGAGCGCCACTGTCCATCTAACGTAAATTTTAAAGTAAGAAATAGAGGTACATGAGTCTCAAATGTTACAGTCGGCGAGCTTTCGCTTCCATCACCACCAGTAAATGTAGTTCCAGAAAGGAGACGTACTGGAAAGAAGCCGAAAGCATCCTCCGACGTTCTGCAAGCTGAACTAAAGATTCAGCAAGCCTTATAAG
>NW_023466193.1:0-771 GCF_013731165.1 Rhagoletis pomonella | reverse complement strand
TTCAAGAAGATCGGAGGATGCTTTCGGCTTCTTTACAGTAGGTCTCCTTTCTGGAACTACATTTACTGGTGGTGATGGAAGCGATGGCTCGCCGACTGTAACAAGTGGACTTATTTGAGACTCATGTATATCTATTTCCACTTCCTCTAGATATTCTCCACATTCTGACACGTCTCGCTCAGGTTCTGCAATGGTCTTAGATACACTTGAAAGTGGCAATCCAAAAGTAGACGCAGATATGCCTTCAACACTTTCCTTCATCCCAATCAGTTTGTAAATAGCTTCCTCATTGGAAGAAAGTTTCTGTTGGGTGTTTGGGCCACCGCCCGTGCCTTTACTGGCTTTTAAATTATGCGACGCCTTTTGACGCACATATTTTTTTTTGGTCGGTCCACACCTATAAAAAGTAAAGAAAACGATAATTTAAAGCGAAAACTACATATTTAATCACTTTTACAAACCTTTTTCCACTCAGTCGTATTTTTTGTCCGTGGACCTGCGGAGTTTAGTTCCACCTCAGCGTTCCGCCAAAACCGGGAAACTTCCTCTTTGTTGCCCCTATGGAAGCCGCGAGCCATTAGGCTTATTAAAATTTCCACCTGCTTTCTATTTGTTGTTTTAGACCTAAAATGAAAGCATTAAACGTTTTATTACTCCAAATTTTCTTTAAATTGTAATTAACTTACATTTTTGTAGCAGCTCCCTTTTAAAATACTGGTGAAAGTTCTCCCAGAATAACGAAGTCAATTCTCTTCCTTTTTGACATTCGTA
>NW_023466192.1:0-7816 GCF_013731165.1 Rhagoletis pomonella | reverse complement strand
CCCCCTGATGTGCCTGGGCGGAGGCTCCTCCTGAAACAAAGGACTGTTTGGGTGTTCACTTCTGTGACACCCCACCAGAAATTGCTTACAAAGCATTCTGTTGTGCTCCCTTACGGGGAGCACTTGGGCCTCGCTGTGTAGGTGGTGCTCAGGCGTTATCAGAAGGCACCCAGTCGCTGTCCGGAGTGCGGCGTTCTGACCAGTCTGTAGCTTCGTCCACTGCGTCCAACTAGTCCCCGGCGTCCAAACTGGCGCAGCATAGTTTAGAACCGGCCGGCCAATTGCCTTGTATGTTGCCAGCAACGTTTCTTTGTCTTTGCCCCAAGTGCTGCCGGCGAGCGACTTGAGGACCTTGTTGCGGCTCTGTACTTTATTGACAACTGCGGTTGTGTTCGTGGAGTAGGAGAGCAGGCTATCGAAGGTGACCCCTAAAATTTTTGGGTTGTTTACAGTCGGTATTGGTGTGCCATCGACGTGTATACCTAATTCTAGCCTGACCTCCTTCGTCCAGGTGGTGAAGAGGGTCGCCGTTGATTTTGTTGGGGAGAGTGTTATGCTCCTTGAAGTGAAGAAACGAGAAAGGCTGGAGAAATGGTCGTTTACTTTTGAGCAGAGGTCATCAATTCCATTCCTGGATGCCTAAATCGAGCAATCGTCAGCGTATGAGATCAGGGAAGTTCCCTCAGGTGGCTGAGGAAGCTTCGAGATGTAGAAGTTAAATAGTAAGGGGGAGAGAACACCACCTTGTGGAACCCCTTGTTTAATTCTTCTTGGTTTCGAGGTTTGATCTCGGAAGATTACTGACGACTGTCGACCACTCATATAATTCGCTGACTATCGCTTCAGTCCCTGTGGGAGTGAGGAGGCCTCGATGTCTTTTAGTAGCGTGGAATGGCAGACGGTGTCAAACGCCTTTGACAAGTCCAGCGCTACTAGGACCGTTCTCTCACAGGGTCGGTTTCGATTTAGGCCACGAGTTATTTGGGTGTTTATGGCGTTAAGTGCTGTTGTTGTGCTATGCACTTTACGGAATCCGTGCTGGTGCTTCGCTGGGGTCAGGTGGCAGATGAAGTATGGGGATAGTAGGGCCTCAAGTGTCTTCGCGACCGGGGAAAGGAGCGTTATCGGGCGATGAGAGTCTCCTTTGTTGGCGGGCTTCCCCGGTTTTAGCAGTGGGACCACTCTCCCTGATTTCCACACATCAGGAATGATGAGAGTGGCCATAGACAGACAGCTACTCCCTTAGGCCCTAAATATTTTAGCATCAACATACAGATTCCGTCGGGTCCAATGGCTTTGAAGGCTTTCGCCTTCCCGATAGCCCCCTTCACTTCACAGCTAGTGAAACCAAGTGGTGCACTGTTTTTTGGGAGCTTGTGCAGCCTCCTGGTTGACTCGACGTTTGGCCCTGTCTACCGAATGAAGCAGTGTGAATTGCCTTCTAAAGTAAGTTGCGCATTTCTTAGGGTCCGATGAAGCGCGACCTTCGAAAGAGATTTCCACTCTGTCATCACGCTTCGTTGGGTTAGACAAGGACCTCAGGATTGACCAGAGCTTACTCACACCAGATGTGAAGTTAAAGGCCTTCAAGTGCTCCTCCCACTTTTTCCGCTTATGATGATTTACCAGTTGCCGAATCTCCAAATTAAGGTCCCTCAGACGAGGGTCCTCGGGGTCGACCTGGCGCAGGTGGTTACGCTCATTTGCTAGTACAGTTGCTTCGGCCGGGAAATTTGGGCGGACTTCCGCGATACGTCCGGACAGGATGAAGCGAGCCGCTGCGGCAGTGACTACCCTGCGGAACTTGCGTTCGCCAGTATCTTTGTTTGTGGGTGTGGGAAGGGCAGCGAAGCTGCTCTCAATAACTTCCGCGAAGCCGTCCCAATCAGCTTTGTTAAAGTTGGTGTAGGTTCGGTGGTCCGCGGGAGCAAAGTCGATGGGTACATGGTCCGATGCTAGTGTTAGCATAGGTCGCCATGATATGCTATTGATCAAACCAGCGCTGGCAATTGTGAGGTCTGGCGAGCTGCTGCAGCTACCCATAATCCTAGTGGGGCCGTCGTCGTTCATGGTGCAGAATGTCGAATCGGCTATCTGCTCAGCTAAAAGATTTCCCCTACGATCATACTAGGCCCCCTTCTCTTTGTATTTTTTATAAACGACATATCTAGTTGTTTTAAGTTCTCAGTTTCCTTTGTATGCTGATGATCTGAAGATTTACTTCACAGTAGCCTGTCCGTCAGACTCTTTTAACCTTCGAAGGGATCTGGATAACGTTTTCGCTTGGTGTAATAAGAATATGCTAAATTTAAATATAAATAAGTGTCATCATGCAACCTTCTCAAAATCCCGCACTCCTATTCCAACTTCATACCACATTGGTGGTTCTCAGTTGGGTAGCCTTACTGAAATTACAGATCTGGGTGTGGTGATTTCAAGGCCACTTAAAACTGCACGATAGCTAAAGCATACTCTATGTTGGCTTTTATTCGACGTTTCAGCTCAGACTTTTCTGATCCGTATACCCTAAAGTCACTCTATACCTCCCTGGTGCGCTCCCAGTTAGAGTATGCCGCCGTAATTTGGAGACCTTACTATGCTTGCCATATCAATAGGGTTGAACGAATCCAAAAAAAATGTGTTCGTTTTGCCCTTCATTCTCTGCATTTTGTCCACCCTATTCCCTCCTACTGTGGTAGATGCCTACTTATTAATCTTAAGTCTTTAGATTGTAGGTGGTCTATTCTCTCCCTTACTTTTGTCTATATCTTAGTACGTGGTGTCATAGATTGCCCATACTTGCTTGGACGTATCAATTTCGCTGTGCCTCAGAAATCACGTAACTTTCTCCTTGGAGTAGCCATGGGTAATAGCGCAATTTTTTGACGCTAGCTCAATAACGCCAGCGCCACCTGTGGTGTCAGCGCACTAACTCAGCGCACGGCGCCATCTGAGTGTCACCACAGTGCCCATCGTCATACAATGTAGTACACCATACAGTGGTGTCATATCTATTATTTCTATAATTTTCGGCGCTGAGAAACGCTTGTACCGCCAACCGAATTTAATTGCTAGGAATTTAGTAAATGCCACGCTATTCTCATCATTCTTGAGTAAAAGCTTTAAATTTGCGTTCTCAACGCTCAAAAGCAAAACCAAAGTACGTGTAAATTTTCAAAGAGTTAAGGCGAATTGTGTAAGTGCCGCATGTGTTGCTTGGTGTTAATGGCGCTGGCGCTTTCCATATACTGGTGTTGGCGCAGCAACTCCGGCTACGGTGTTAACGCAATTGCGCTGCGCAGCAAGAACTCACTATGCTTCTAAGGGCTCTAAAGGAATTCAAGTTGCTCTCAAAGTCTTCGGTTCTAGACTTTTCTTACTCGGAAACCTGTTTCAAATCAATACTAAATGAATTACTTAGTTTGTACTTCTTATTTATAATTCGTTGTAGTCTATATGAAATGTAACTCTTTCTAGATTATTATTAAATAAATAAATTAAATAAATAAATTTTGAATTCTCACTTAAACGATGTCTTCCGATTAAGACTTTCTTTAACTCCGTGAATCTGTTATTTGTGGTGGATTTTAAATTAAATCCAAAATCGTTACAATGACTTCTTGTTGAAGTGCAGTTCTGCATGTATTAACCATGCATCCGGGAAATTAGTCCAAAATTGTGGAAGTTTTACTGAATATGTTGCTCTACATATGAATTTCTAATTCGTTCTTGAAACGCGTCATTTTGTAAATCGATCAATGAACTATCTACATCGTGTGTAGGTATCTTTGTATTCTGTGGCGAATGAAAAATTTCTAAGGGAATGAGTAATTTACAAATAAGAAAACTATAGTATTTTAGTATTAAAAATATTAAAAAATTAATATTAAAAAATTTATATTAATAACAATAATTAAAACTATATACCTTATCTCTCAAAATGGACTGTTGCTTGATAGATCGATTGATATCTGCTCGTTGCAAGTTTTTTTTTTATGTTGTTTTTATGTTCGTCAGAGCGAAGTTGGGCTATTGTGGTTTTAGTCTCCCGAGGCATATGAAGCTCCGTCTCGTCGATGTCCGGTGGTTGTGAGCCTAGAATGGCATTCAAAGGTCTGGAGTCTACATAACTCGAGACTGACTCCCTGTGAATGCCGCTCAGGGCCTGTCGATAATTTGTCGAGTCCAGAGTTTGTTTAATGAACCTCTGGACTTAGTCCGTCAGTTCGGAGAGATGTATCCTGATGTGCCTGGGCGAGGGCTCTTCTACAAGCAGTTGTCTATTTGGGTGACCACGTCTGTGGCTCCCAACTAGAAACTGCTTGCAGAGCATTGTGTTGTGCTCCTATATGGGGGAGAATTTTCGCCTCGTCGTGCAGGTGGTGTTCTGGCGACCTCAGAAGGCATCCAGTCGCTGTCCGAAGTGCGGTGTTTTGAGTGTTCTGCTGCATCATCCACTGCGTCCTATTAGTCCCCGGCGACCACACTGGTGCTGCGTAATTTAAAACCGGACGGCCTATTGCCTTGTATGTTGCCAGCAACGTTTCTTTGTCTTTGCCCCAAGTACTGCCGACTAACGACTTGAGGACCTTGTTGCGGTTCTGTGCTTTGTTGACAATATCGATTGTGTGGACAGAGGAGAGCAGACTGTCGAAGGTTACTCCGAGTATTTTGGGGTTATTCACCGTCGGAATTGGTGTATCATCGACGTGAATTCCCAGCGGTGGTCTGACCTCATTTGGCCAGGTGGTGAACAAGGTAGCTGAGGATTTAGTAGGGGAAAGGGTTAGGCTCCTAGCAGTGAAGAAGCGAGAAAGCTCGGAGAGATACCAGTTCACTTTCGAACACAAGTCATCAATTCCATTCCCAGACGACATTGTCGAATAATCGTCAGCATAGGAGACAATCGAGACTCCCTCTGGTGGTTGAGGGACGTTTAAATTATAGTAGGTAAACAGTAATGGGGAAAGGACACCACCCTGTAGAACCCCCTGTTTTATTTTTCTAGGTTTAGTCGATTTGGCTCTAAACATTACTGACGCGTTTCGACCACTTAGATAATTCGCCGACCACTGTTTGAGACTATGTGGGAGAGGAGGCCTCTATGTCTTCTAGCAGCGTGGAGTGGCTGACGGTGTCACACGCCTTTCAAAGGAGTGTTATCGGACGATAAGATTCTGCTTTGTTGGCTGGTTTCCCCGGTTTGAGCAATGGGACCACTCCCCCATCTTCCACATGTCTGCGATGATGAGAATGGCCATTGACAGATTAAGGATCTCTGTTAGGTACGCTACTCCCGCAGGATCTAAATTTTTCAGCATCAACATGATATTCCGTCGGGCCCCATGGCTTTGGAGGCTTTCGCCTTCCCGGTGGCCACCTGAACTTCACCGCTAGTGAAAGCAAGGGGGGCACAAGTTGTTGGCAGTTTGTGTAGCCTTCTGGTCACTCGACGCTTGGCTTTGTAAGCCGGGGGATGCAGTATGAACTGCCGGCTAAAATAGATCGCGCATCGCTCCGGGTCCTACGAAGTATGGTCGCCGGAAAAATTTCGACCCTGTCGTCGTGCTTCGTCTGGACAGTGACCTCACGGTTGACCATAGCTTACTCACACCAGAGGCGAAGTTACAAGTCTTCTGATGCTCTTCCCACTTTTTCTGCTTATGTACGTTCATGAGCTGCCGAATCTCCGCGTTGAGATCCCTGATACGAGGATTTCCGGTACCGGCCTGACGCAGGTTGTCACGCTCATCGGCTAGAACAGCCCCTTCAGCAGGGAGGATTGGACGGGGTCCGTAATATATCCTGCCGGTACGAAGCGAGCTGCAGCAACAGCGACAACCCCGCGGAACTTACGTTCACCAAGGTGGACGTCGGTTGGTGTGGCGAGCTCTCAGTAATTTCCGCGAAGCCTTTCCAATCAGCTTTAGAAAAGTTGATATAGGTCCGGTGTTCCGCGGAAGCGAAGTCGGTTGGTTTATCGATCGAGATGACTATGGGCAGATAGGTCGCCATAGTACGTTGTTTACCAGTCCAGCGCTGACTATTGTTGTCTGGCGAGCTGCAGCAGCTGCCCATAATCCTGGTGGGTGCGTCGTCGTTCATTGTGTAGAATGTCGGATCGTCTATCTGCTCAGCCAAGTCTGTTCCCCTCCGATCGTTTTACAGGCTTGAATGCCAATGATCTTGGTGCGCATTGAAGTCACCAACTACCATACGGTTTTCACCTCTGAGGAGAGCACTTATATCAAGGAGATATCCTGCCGGGCAGCTGGGGATGCCGCCCTGTGGTGGTAGTGGATGGCGTCGCAATTGGGGTTTGCGACCGAGCAGCACAACACGGGCCCTCGAAGTTCCTCCTCCAATCTCGCGTTGTTGGCAGACCTGACATGCCCTAAAGTGGCACCAGCCAAGGCAGGTGTTGCACTTGACTGATGTCACGTTACGGTATATCCTGGTCTGACATACCGTGCAGATTGCTGGAGGAGCCAGGAGTTGTTGGCGGCGGCGTGTGGTTGGTGGTGGTGTTGTGTTTGTTGTGTGGTCTGTCGTTGTTGTGGTGTGGTCTATTGTGTTGTTGTGTTCTGGTGCTGTGATGTTTGTGATGAGCTGCTCAGGTGGACTGGGGTTAGCCGTGAAGGCTGCTCTGTGTGCGTAGGCTTGAGCAGACTCTGAGGTATCTCCACCCGTCGCAAGCATTGCACTTGACTGAGGTGGAGTTTTGGAGTAGTCGTCTCTGGCATACACAGCAGGTGTAAGTTTCTGGCCCTGGGTTTGACTCGATGCCAGCCCTGAGCAGAAGAATACGTAGCAAATGTAGCCCTATGGAC
Organism: Rhagoletis pomonella; assembly: GCF_013731165.1. Lineage (NCBI taxonomy): Eukaryota > Metazoa > Arthropoda > Insecta > Diptera > Tephritidae > Rhagoletis > Rhagoletis pomonella. The sequence goes on along the minus strand of NW_023466192.1, from coordinate 986 downwards.
GAACAACTTCTGAGATACTTCGCCGAGCTAAACGGGGTTAGATCGCCGAAACAACAGCCTTTGGTCGGGTAAAACCCGAGTCATTTCGGCACGTAGAACCCGCTGTCGTGGGAATGTTGCAGTTGTTGTCTTTGATGCTGCTGTTGTTGCTGTTGTTGTTGTTCTTGTTGTAGCGGCACTACCAAGCCCCGCCTTTTCGGGTTTACGTTCAATCATTTTCGTCAAGCTCAACTAACGGGAGGCCCAGGAAACGAGCTGTTTCGATGGGTTCGGCCCAGAGGGAGAGGGGTGTTAGCTGAGTCGGATTGAGCTGGCATGTGAAGAGGTGGTTGGTGACGTGGGGGGACTCTCCACATACCGGGCACTCATTGGGGATATTGGGGTCGAGTCTGGACAGGTAGCTGTTGAGGCGGCAACAGTATCGAGACCGTAATTGAGCCAGGGTAGCGCGGGTCTCTCTTGGCAATTGAAGCTTGATTGGGCTCCTATTACTGCATTCATAGGTCGAGAGTCGAGGTAGGTGGTAACTGACTCTCTATGGATTTCGTTGATGGCTCGTCTGTATGTCGTCGGTTCCAGTGATTGGTCTACGTATTGTTGGACTGCGTCCTTGTATACGAATAGATGCCCCCTGATGTGCCTGGGCGGAGGCTCCTCCTGAAACAAAGGACTGTTTGGGTGTTCACTTCTGTGACACCCCACCAGAAATTGCTTACAAAGCATTCTGTTGTGCTCCCTTACGGGGAGCACTTGGGCCTCGCTGTGTAGGTGGTGCTCAGGCGTTATCAGAAGGCACCCAGTCGCTGTCCGGAGTGCGGCGTTCTGACCAGTCTGTAGCTTCGTCCACTGCGTCCAACTAGTCCCCGGCGTCCAAACTGGCGCAGCATAGTTTAGAACCGGCCGGCCAATTGCCTTGTATGTTGCCAGCAACGTTTCTTTGTCTTTGCCCCAAGTGCTGCCGGCGAGCGACTTGAGGACCTTGTTGC
>NW_023466191.1:0-7817 GCF_013731165.1 Rhagoletis pomonella | reverse complement strand
ACGTGGGGCCTGTGATAATTTAAAGATAAAATATCGTGAAATCTCGCACTTTCGCGAAAAGTCAACTTAGCATTCTCGGCTACCGTTTCTAAAACGTAGCTCAACATTCACGGCATCAAAGGAGTTTCCTACCGTAACAAATATATTTTCGACATTTTGGGCTGCTTATCCAAAAACGCAGGCCGCACTGTGCATAAGGAAGCTTGTGTATCCATCGGTACCTGGTACACCGAAAGCATACATCTTTCGACATAGTAAGGCTGCCGGAGTCTCAATCCCGCGCAATCCCGTTTCAAACACATTGCTATAGGAGCTTTGTAGTTGCTAACTATTTCGCTACAGGAGCGTTGTTGTTAGCGGTTCTTTCATATCAGGTCACCTTGCAAGGCAAAGTTATTTGATATTGCGAGCACATACAGTACATACAAGGTAGTCTCACACTACTTCTCTTGCAAGCGTTGTTGTTATTGTTGGCAGTATTTCAAAGCCAAGCCGCTATAGTAGAATTGGGCTCGCAAAAGGTCCCGCCAAACAAAATATACTTAGAGCTAAATTTTGTACAGCCCATAAATCTGAGAAGCGGGCAATAGATTTGCTATCTCATAACCATGCCCAATTTGGAGCAACTTAAACAGCAGCGCGCTAATCTGCGTCGAAACATATCGCGCATTCGCAATTCTGTCGACACAAAACTTGCAATTTCATCCGCTGAATTGAATTGTCGTTTGGCTATATTAGAGGCCTACTTTAAGCAAGTTATGACAGTTCAGACCGAAATTGAGCAGCTGGATCCAGACGAAGCAGAGCGTGAGACCAGAGGAGAAATAGAAGATACGTACGTCGCTATCAAGGTGTGCATTAATGAGCAGCTAGGTTCAGATGCCCACAATTTGACTGTTGCTGACTCAGTTCATTGCGCTTCTCACTCAACTTCTATGAAGCTGCCACGTCTGTCACTACCAGTTTTTGATGGAAAATACTCCGACTATAAAAACTTTATAACATCGTTTAAGTTAGTCGTTGATAAGCAGTCTACTTTGTCATCCATCGAAAAGTTCAATCAACTAATCAATTGCTTACGTGGCCCGGCCTTAGAAACTGTCAAGGCTTTTCAAATCACTTCGGAAAATTATTCAAAGGCGCTGGAACGCCTCAAGGCCCGCTACGATAATCCAACGCTCATATTCTTGGACAACATAAATTCGCTTTTTACTTTACCTAGTGTTTCAAGGTCAAATGCGAAACAGCTTCGTAGCCTGATCGACAACTCATCAACCTTGTACAATTCATTGTTGTCACTGGGTAATGCATCGCAAATTGCTGAGGCTATGCTCATCTCCATCGTTATGGAAAGGGTGGATCAAGACACCAAAAAGAAATGGAATGAGCATTTGAACTTCAGCGATCTTCCTACATGGACATCCTGCGTTTCGGTTGTCGAACGACATTGCCAATTCTTGGAGTCAATAAGTAAGCCCGGTACCGATAGTAGCGCGAGTCAGCAAGCTATTGGTAAGCCACGAAACCAAAAACACCAGCGCCAAGGGTTGACTTTCAACTGCACATCTCAAACGTGTCATTCATGCGCTAGCACGGAGCACAGAACTTACAGGTGTCCTCAAATCGTTGGTGCTACACTCAATCAGCGTTACGACATCACTAAGCGACTGGGACTTTGTCTCAATTGCTTGGGCAAGGGTCATCAGGCTGCGAAATGCCCATCCACACACAGGTGTCGATCGTGTTCTCGCTCCCATCATACACTATTGCATCGTGATTCAGCTGGTATGTCTTCGTCTTCACCGCAGTCAACTCCGCAACTCCCTGAAGTACCACAGAAGAACTCAGAAGCATCTGTTCACACTCACACCGGCTTGAATCGAATAATTTTAGCCACAGCTTTGGTTCTGGTCAAGGATGCGTCAGGCTGTTATAAAATTGGGTGCGCTCCTAGACTCTTGTTCACAAGTCAATTTCGTATCGGATCAATTCGCACAGGCTCTCCGATTACCTCGCAAACGAAGCCATATGGAAATTCGCAGCATTGGAGAATCCCAGACTCAGATAAAACATCGAACGTCTACAACAATCAAGTCACGTTTTGGAGAATTCGAACTACCGCTAGATTTCTGTGTTACTTCGAATATTGCATATCATCCAGACACAGAAATTGATATCTCATCATGGAAGCTGCCTCAAAATACTCCGTTGGCCGACGAAGGGTTCAACAAAGCTCGTCCTATTGATTTGCTGTTAGGGACAGAAGCATTTTTCGACATCTTATCCATTGGCCAAATCAGGCTTGGTGTAAATATGCCAGTGTTGCAGAAGACGCTCCTTGGATGGGTAGTTTCGGGCCGTTGCCAAACCGGCTCCACCACATCATACAGTTACTCGATTTCCATGGACGAAGTCATCAACAACAACATAGAACGCCTGTGGCGCATTGAAGAGGTTAACACTTCTGTTGACATTTACACTCCAGAGCAGCGCAGTTGTGAAGAGGCTTTCAAAAACACCGTTCGCCGACAACCTGATGGCCGAGTGGTAGTTCGCCTCCCATTCAAAGATGATCCTGGTCTGTTAGGTCACTCGTATGAAATTGCCCGTAAACGTTTTGAAGCTCTTGAGCGCCGCTTGAGCCGCACATCAGATGTGAAAAGGCAATACGCAGATTTTATGTTAGAGTACGAACAGTTGGGCCATATGAGCTTGGTGACAACACCGAAGTTGGATGTCCCACATTTTTACATACCGCACCACTGCGTACTCAAGCCGAACAGTACCACTACGAAATTAAGAGTGGTTTTCGATGCCTCTTGTCAGACAACGACACAAAGGTCTCTGAACGATTTACTAATGGTCGGACCGACCATACAGCCCGACTTGTACACGTTACTTCTACGCTTCCGTACATATCGTTATGCAATTACCGCCGATGTCGTCAAGATGTTCAGACAGATTCTTGTCGACCCCCATGATCGCAAGTTTCAATATATACTTTGGAGAAGTACACCCGATCAACCATTACGCACATTTGAACTGAATACAGTCACTTATGGGACTGCTACCGCGCCATATCTCGCTATACGTAGCATGCAATACTTAGCTGAGCAATGCATGGACGAGTTCAAGGTAGGAGCCGAGGCTATAAAATCATCCTTCTACGTTGATGATTTCATTTGTGGAGCTAACACGTTGGAATGCCTTTATCAAATCAAAACGGAGGTAATTGAGATACTTCGTCGTGGTAGATTTGAGCTAGCGAAATGGCACTCGAACTATAGCGAGTTTGTTAATGACTGTACCATTAAAGATCTTAACTTAGAAGACGATTCAGTAACCAGCACTCTGGGCTTAAGGTGGGATCAACGAGAAGACGTCTTTTATGTTTGCATTTGTACTCAAGCGCACATCACATGCTGTCACGAAGCGGTCTATACTATCAATTGCTTCGTCTCTCTTTGACCCGTTGGGCTTGGTGTCACCTATCATCATACTTGCAAAAATACTTATACAAGAGCTTTGGTTGCTAAAATTACAGTGGGATGAGTCAGTTCCGCACAACATTCACACCGCATGGACATCGTTCCTCTCATCGCTTTCATCGTTGGAATCGCTAACTATACCGCGCTATTGCCTTCAACCCAGCGTTCAGAGCCTTCAGTTGCACGGCTTCTGTGATGCCTCAATTAGGGCTTATGGATGCTGTATATATGCACGCACAGTTGACTCTAGCGGTGAAGTCAAGGTCACGTTGATTACATCCAAGTCGAGAGTCGCCCCAACGAGGAAACTGTCATTGCCCAAATTGGAATTATGCGGTGCTCATTTGCTGTCACAACTTTACGCTAAAATAAAGGTGAATTTCGGCGATACCCAATATACAACGTATCTATGGAGCGATTCACAAATCGTTCTACACTGGATTCAACAGCATTCCGCCGCACTATCTACGTTCGTAGGAAATCGTATTTCTGAAATACAACAAAAAACATCTTGTTGCGAATGGAAATACGTTTCAACGCACTATAATCCAGCTGATCTGCTTTCCAGGGGGTGCTCAGTGAGTGAGCTGCAGTAGTCCATATGGTTCGAAGGGCCGGAATACCTGCAACGCCACCAAGACGAGTGGCCGACGCACCATCGAGGTGATATTGATCAAGATATAGTGAACTTAGAGAAACGTAAATCGGCTTTCGCTATTGTTAATGCCACTAACGACCTACTCGAAGCAGTGTATAAAATTAGCTCGCACAGCCGATGCTTGCAAATCGTAGCCTGGATGTTTAGGTTCAGCAACTTAAGTAGAAAATTGGGTTCGTTCGATACATTGTCGCCGTCACCACAAGAGCTGTTACATGCTTTGCATTGCATCATTTGGAACCTGCAAATAAGGCACTATTCCGATGACATCAAAGCACTTCGCAAAGGCCAACAGGTCTGTAGTAATCTTAAATCTTTAAATCCTTTTTTGCAGAGAACTCACGGGTTCATGCTGATGAAAGTTGGAGGTCGATTGGAGATGGCAAATATTCTGTATACACAGAAGCACCCGATACTACTTCCAGGCAAGGATGACTTTGTCCGCCAGTACGTGCAGTTCGTTCATCGCCAAAATTACCATGCGGGTCCAAAGGCATTAGTTGCACTCATACGCCTACGCTTTTGGATCATCAATGCACGGGATTTAGCTCGCCGTGTCGTCCGATCTTGCGTGCACTGCGTTCGTTATCGGCCAAAGCTGGAAGGGCAAATAATGGGTCAGCTTCCCGTCGAACGACTTACCCCATCAAGACCATTTGCAAGATGCGGAGTGGATTTCTGCGGTCCAGTCAATACGTACCTACGCCTTCGAGGCAAGGTTCCCTACAAAAGCTACATCGCAATTTTCGTGTGCTTCGCGACGAAGGCAGTGCACGTTGAAGTTGTGTCAGACTTGTCGTCCGATGCATTTATCGCCGCCCTGAAACGGTTGGTAGCCAGGCGTGGACTACCGTCCGATATCTTCTGCGATAATGCTACCAATTTCGTTGGAGCCAGCAACCAATTAGAGGCCCTCAAGCAATTTTTGTTTAAGGATGACACAATCAAATCGATCAACAAATTTTGTGTACGTGAGTTCATCAACTTCCATTTCATCCCTCCCAGAGCCCCCCATTTCGGCGGCTTGTGGGAGGCTGCAGTTAAGAGCGTCAAGGGACTAATCAACCGCACTCTTATGAACGCTCGTTTAACATTCGAGGAGCTTACAACTGTCACAGCTGAGGTGGCGGCGATTCTGAATTCTCGCCCTTTGTCACCACTCTCTTCAGACCCGAATGACCTAGCCGCACTCACCCCGGGCCACTTCCTCATTGGCGACTCATTACGTGCATTGCCCGAGACACCCGTCACAGAGCTGGGTAAGTTAGAACGATGGCGAAGAACGGGCGCGATCAAACAACAACTTTGGCGTCGATGGTCGCTGGAGTATATCAATGAGCTGCAGGTGCGTAGTAACTGGACCAAGCCATCCCCAAATGTGTGTGTGGGAGCGATGGTTATCGTGCATGACGACAATTTACCACCGCAGTGTTGGATGCTAGGTCGTATCGAAAGAGTCATACGTGGAGAGGACGATCGAGTGCGCGTGGCTGATGTTCGCACTGCAAAGGGAGTTATCCGCCGCCCCATACATAAGATAGCGCTATTACCAGTTACTTGAAAGTTCTACGTACTTTCAACGGGGCCGGGATGTTGGGTCAGATGCACATTATTTAGGTCATATCAACATTGTCTAACTTACATTTATAAGGGTTAAGGTTATATGTATATCTAGCTCTTGCTGAAAAAGCATTGTTAACTTAAGGTTTAATATTTTGCTCTTATACGTGTACTCCCGCTACCTGTCATTGTGGTTTCTTCTTTTGCCCTTTTTTCGCAAACTGATGGAGAGAAAAATAAAGTTTTTGGGCTGTGTAGTTGAACAGCGAGACAACACGCGTGTTTTATTTGCGATTTTCACCCCCGCAATTTTTTATTTAATCAAGAAAACGCTCTTGATACTTCAACATCAAAGTACAAGCAATGCAATGTCCAAGCTAGTGCTACTCCACTGTAGATGTGTATATGAATGTATGCATGTATGCGTGTAAAAAATGTCAATTCCAGTTGGTTTTTAACACATTTTAGCGGACATAGTTTTTTTGGTTTCAGCTGGTTCCAACTGTTAATGAAGCACAATTTTTATGGTTAATCTTGATGAAAGTTACATGTATCGTCGAGAACATGGTTACATGTAGAATTTTAAATTAATTAATATTCTTCTCCATATAAAATGTACGAGTATGGCTTTATTAAATGTAAACTTATGCGAAAACCTAAATGTTTCGTCAACCAAGGGTTAATTTTGGTGGCGTCATGGCAATTCGCAGAAATTTAATAATTTGTTTGTGGTTGGCGGACGGCGAGGGGAAGACGAAAGCAGAACAATCGTACATATTTATGCACATATTTACATTTATAAATGCACACATATTTATGCGTTTGTCTTCTTGGACGAATGAAAAATCATATATGTAGTGATTTAGAGATTGCCGCTTTAGTAATGTGCCGTAGCGTGTGCGCTAGAGGCGATGCAACTTTTTGGCGTCTCGCCGTTTGTCTTGGTTCAAATCCCGGACGGACCAAGTAATAAATTTTATTTTTTTTTTTTTAATTGTCATATCCATATTCGATTTTAAATTTTACTATTAGCTTTATTTAAACTAATATAAATGTATATGTAGGTACAAACGCATGCATAATTTCACATAATCGCTCAAATTTGCCAAAAGTTACTGAAAGCTTTATTGTAAATGTTTTCACTAAAATATTAGTTATTGGAATTAAAATTTTATGCGAATCCAATTTTTATTCCCATTTTTAGAAAGCGCAAGTATGTATATGTTCGTGCCACAAAAATTATTTCATAAGTAGTTAATTTTAAACACAAATATGTGTGTACACTGGCAAAGTGAGTGCATCCTGTTTTTTGTTTAATATTTGCAATGTTTTTAAGTTAAACTTTTATGTTATTTTCGACGGGAATTGCGGTTTTATGCATATAGAAAGTGTAATTTGTAAAAAATAGCGCAAATTTTTTTTTATTTGTTTGCAAACGGTCATGCGCATTTTATTCTACAAGAAATTTTTATTTGGTAAAAAGTGCAAAAAGCCGTCAGCAATAAATAATCATTAAAAATCAACCGGATTTTTTAGCCGCTTAAAACTTGATCTTGTTCCACTAGAATTAAAAAACCGATCTATCTGCGTACTCAAAATTTTTCTAAAAACTCAGATTAAACAGGTCAAAATTTAGACGAGAATTCGTTGAATTTTTCTATGTTCTGTGTAAAGTTTGAAAGTTTGACTTGTATAGTTTTGATTAAAGCATGGACCACATTTTTATAAAAAGATAATAAAAAAAAAATAATTGAAAAACATTGCAAATATTAAGCAAAAAACACCATGCACTCACTTTTGATTGCCAGAATATGTATGCATGTACATATGTGTGTAAACTTTATGCCAAACTATCATTATTTTAAATTGTATTTGCATCTTCATAAAAGGAGAACAAGATAAAAAATTTACAATTAATGAAAATTATGTGAAGATTTACCATATTTTCGTTTATTTGCTCACAAAGAACATCACATTTCATGTTGCTCAACATTGTATTATGTTATCAACATTAAATTCAACAGAATTTTTACATTCCGACTTGAACTTTTCTAACGCTGTTAATTTTTCGTCCGCGAATAGTTTCCACTTTCAGTTTGCACCTTCTCTAT
>NW_023466190.1:0-7818 GCF_013731165.1 Rhagoletis pomonella | reverse complement strand
AGAGTATGAGTAAAGTGCAAGGATTAGGCGTGCGCTGGTAAGCGCGCGTTATCAAAATGTACCTGTCGTGCGAACGAGGTCTTAAACTCAGAATAGTTGAAGTAAAAGAATGCGAATATTCATTTTTCTTATATTCATATCCACTCTTTTTTAAAATGGAAATAAGCATTTATTTGGAAAATTCTGAGTCTATTCTACTGTACTTCCAGTTATTCTCGATATGCCACGACGTCACTCGCTAACGGGTAGAGTGGAGAGAGGACGATTCAGAAATTCATATAATTTACGAAGGAGAAATAACGTTGACCATAACAATAACTATAATAATACTGCCGCTGGTCAAGTTATTGACAACATGGAAACCGCTTTAGATCCCTTGACTGATGATTTAAAATGTGCTCTGAAAATTGTTCCTAGGAATTTTATCAGTTTTCACTGTGGTTTAATGAATATAATTTGCCTTTTTTCTAAAGCTAAACATTTTTCATCAGAAATAACACAAAATAACGTAAATTATTTTACTTCGTGTTGTCATAAGGGAAAAGTTTCTGTTCCCACATTGAGTCAAAATAATTTTTTTAATAATTTGTTTAATGAATTAAATTCCAACAACCCAGCTGAAAAACGTAGAGCGAAGAATTTCTTTGAAAATATTCAGCTTTTGCAATGGTCAGCTCAGAAGCTCATGTTGATCAAAATTGCATGGAGGGCATTTACCATTTTAAAATTCATGATGTGTTTTACCATCGTGCTGGCGCCATGACATGCAATTACGGAAGAAATCCATGCTATGCCCAGCTTTATTTTTATGATGTTGAAACAGCAGTAAATTATAGATTACGCGAAGCCGCAAATCAACAATGTGATAATCAATTAATAAGAGATATTTCAAATGAATTAGATCGAGTAAATCCATTTGTTCGTTCTTTTAGAACGATGCGCGAATATTGCTCTAGGGATGAAAACACGTGTAAAGAAGTGTGTATGCTCATCAAAGTAAATAAGGAGTTAGACATACGAAGATATAATGATGCAATTCAAACTGATGTCGCGGTTATTTTCAGCACGACGGATGGTGAACCACCATTTGAAAGAAATATTGTGACCTTTAGTAAAGTCAGTGGCACAGTTCACAACATATCTGTGTTAGATAGTTCGTTAGATCCTTTGGCATATCCACTCCTCTTTCCCAATGGTGATACAGGATGGCATCCAAATATTTATCACAACATTGCAAGGAATTCTAATGCTGCTGTTCCTAGAAATCGAGTCACAATGTTGCAATACGCTGCTTATCGGCTTGCTATTAGAGATGAATTTAGCTTTTTACACCATAGCCAAAAATTATTTCTGCAATGGATTGTTGATATTTATGTACGTATTGAAGGTTCACGGTTGCATTTCATCAGAAAAAATCAAGCTAATTTAAGAAGTGAGTTATATAATAATCTCACGGATTATTTAAACACAAACGCGAATAATGATGTGTCAAATATTGGGCGGCGCATTGTGCTGCCCTCTTCATTCATCGGTTCACCACGTAATATCCCTGCAGGGAGTGACGTTAGCTTATACCTAACTTTAGTCTGTTTACGCGAACACTAGTGCTAACTATTAACTGTGTATTTTGTTCGAAAAAAGCTAAGTACTTTTATGGGGCGATGGCCGCAAAAAAGTCAGACCTGGATACCTCTGCATTACATGTCAACTAACTTGTAACTAACTACTTTAGGACATAAAATATCAATAAGAAAAACAAAATATTTTTTTGTTTTTTTACTTTTTTATTTACTTTATTTTATTACATTTCATATTTGTTTACATATTCTGCCCTGGGTGGCCCCATATTCGAACACCGTCAGAATAACTTCAAAATGATAGTATAAAATTTCGATCTTCCTTTTATTTGTCCTGAATATGAAAAAGAATCTGCGAAGTTCAGAAAAAAAGTGTATTGAAAGTAATTTTTGTATGAGGATATTTAATAGAAACTTGTAAAGAAAACCAACTCCCGATTGCGTCTGCATGACTCCAGCACGACTTTACAATTCACTTTAAGTTGGTTTTGTCATAGCTAATTAAAAGTGAGGTATTAATCGAAATCTCGCCAAAAAGCTAACTATAAGTGGGTTAGTTTTAACAATTGATAATTTTTCACTGCAGGGATGTACCAAAACTACATGGACGCTATGTCCATAGTTCAGAATTTTGGAAAACCAAGTTTTTGGCCTGAAATAGTAGATAACATTGAAAAACACTATGCTTCAAATTTTAGACCAGATGTTGTTGTGAGAGTGTTAAACTCAAATTAAAAGAATTATTAAAATGCATCATGATTAATAGAATTTTTGGTAACGTTGTTGCGTGGGTTTACACCATAGAATTTCAAAAGCGCGGCTTACCACATGCTCATATTTTAATAACTCTGTCAGAGAATGATAGAATTGTTTCAATTGAAGATATTGATAATGTAGTATGCTGTGAAAGTTGTATGAATATGTTAAGCGTCACATGATGCATGGCCCATGTGGCATATTAAATACAAATGCTGTTTGCATGAAAGATGGAAAGTGTTCAAAAGCATTTCCTAAAAACTTTTGTGATAGAACACATGCTCCTGTAAATGGTTACCCAATTTACTGGAGACGAGACAATAACACAACTGTCGATGTTAGGGGTAATAGCCTCGATAACCGATATGTAGTTCCTTACAATCCATACCTGCTGGCAAAATTTAACTGTCATATTAACGTAGAAGTGTGTACTACTGTTAGAAGCGTTAAATACATATACAAATATGTGTATAAAGGCTACGATAGTGCGAGTGTTGAAATAAGTGAGGCTAATAGCATAAATGAAAATGTTTCAGCTGATGAAATCAAAAATTACATAAGTGGACGCTATGTGGGATCTACAGAAGCAGCATGGCGTATACTTGAATATGAAATTCATCAACAATCTCATACTATTTATCGCTTAGACATACACTTACCCAATAGGCAAACTGTAATATTCAGGGAAGGGCAAGAACAAAATGCCATTCATAATTTACGAAACACAAAGTTATTAGCATTCTTTGAATTAAATAGAGTCGACACCGAAGCTCATCAGTATCTTTATACTGAAATTCCTCAGCATTATATATGGAATACTGCGGACAAAAAATGGAAAAAAAGAACGCGAGGTGGCGATAAGGTAATATCGCGTATGTATGTTGTTTCACCAAAAGAAATAGAACTTTTCCATTTAAGAATATTATTATTGCACATTCGTGCTGTAAAGTGTTTTGAAGACTTAAAAACATGTGATAATGTTATTTATAATACGTTCGTCGAAGCGTGTCATGCTCGTGGTATTGCCTCTGACGATAGTGAATGGAAGCAGTGTTTAGATGAAGCTATGGAGTTCCAATCGCCAAAACAAATTAGGGAATTATTTGCGACAATATGTGCGTTAAATTTACCAACTAATGCATTAGCATTATGGAATGAGTTTAAAACGTATTTAAGTGAAGATTTTATAAGAAAATATGATTTAAATGTGGCACTTAATCATACTCTTTTAGAAATTGAAATCATTTTGAATGTTCACAATTTAAATTGCGAGTCATTCGGCCTTCCAATTCCAGTTCATTTGCCAGAAAATCGCCCTGAAGATACATTCGATCCATTAGAAGAGCAAGGACTATTTATACAATTGTATGAAAATGCCAATGTAGAACAAAAAAATATAATTGAAAGAGTTATACGAGAAGTGCAATTTCATGACACAGGCTCAAACGTTTTTTGTTTAACTGCTCAAGCAGGATGCGGCAAAACATTTCTTCAAACAGCAAATAATCCATAGAATGCATGCATTGAATCTGAGATGTATTGTAACAGCTTTCAGCGGTATTGCATCTACACTATTAATTAACGGTAGAACGTTGCACAATGCTTTCAAATTACCAATACCAATACTAGATACTTCAACTCCTAATATCACACCAAACAGCTCTTACGGCCGTTACATAAATTCGGCTGATTTGATAATAATTGATGAAATATCAATGTGTCCAATAAATATATTTAAAATCATTGATAAATTTTTAAAGGACCTAGCAACTGACTTTACTAAAAAAATATACTATTTGGCGGTAAGACCGTATTACTAAGTGGTGATTTTAGGCAAGTTTTACCTGTTATCCCACATGGTACGCGATCTAATCTGATTGAAAATTGCATCATTATTTGGAATGAATTTAATTCATTTCACCATGTCAACCTAACTAAAAATATGAGAGTTAGACCAGATGAAGTAGAATTTGTTAAATTTTTAAATAAACTTGGTAACGGTGAGCTAAGAACTAATTCAGAGCTTGGTGAAGACATAATTGAATTACCATCACAATTAATAGGTAATTTAGATCATTTAATTGCTGATACCTATGGCAATATTCGTGAGAATGTTTTATCGGAAGAAATCCTAAATTCAGTTATTTTGGCTCCTACCAATGAAGATTGTGATTTACTAAATAGTGATATACTTAATCGTATATTAGGAGAAGAAAAAATTTATTACAGTTTTGATAAAATTTCTAATGATGTAAATGTAAATGAATATGCCCTAGAATTTTTAAATTCACTCAGCTTGAGCGGAATGCCGCCACATAAATTGAAATTGAAAATAAATTCCATAGTAATGCTAATTCGAAATTTAAACACGTCACAAGCTTTAGTAAATGGAACTCGAATGAGAGTTAAATGCTTGCATCGTAACACAATTGATGGCGAAGTATTAACAGGAGTAGCACCATTAGCGCACACAAGGGGTGGGTTTTGGGGGTCAACCCCCACCCCCCCCCCCCCCTAAAGCTGATAACCTCTAATACAAACTGTATCTTAATGCTAAGAATCCAGCTCTCAAGGAAATCATAAGAAATATTTATTATAATTTCTGTTGCTTGATAAAAGCGCTTTGCTTTTGCTGTAAATTTTCATGAGAAAATAAATATTCGACCATTTTTTTCTTGAGAGCTGCAAACTGGTTTAAGCAATTTTGGTAGAAGAAAATTTCCTTTCCATTTCTTGTCCGTCGTTTTATATGAATGTTTCGTTTTTCTTAAGAGTTCAGATAATTTTTTCGGTATTCGAAATATTAAAAAAATGTGGCAATCGTGAAAAATCACCATCTCTATCGAAAACCAGAAACCATAAATCGAAAAAATTAACATAAAAGCAGAGTTTGAAAATGCTGTAATTTTTTCATTTAGTTTGCTTTTGCTGTGCTTTGACTTCGGCATAAATGATATCGAAAGCAAAGCAACAGCAATTCAAAAAATATCAATGCTTTGGCTGTCGTTTTGCTGTAAAATTTCGAAAGCAACAAGACAGCTCAAAAGCTATTTATGAAAACACAACGACAGAGCAGTAACAGCAAAGCAACAGCAATTTTATTATCCACTTAGCTGTAAAACATCAAATAGAGCGAAAAATTTATATGTACATACTATGTATGTATGCACGACCCTTCAATTCTAACTATTCGATGCATTACCGATTGTTACGCAATTGCGTAGCGATTGGTAATCGCCAATTTTGCAGCAGATAATCGCCAGCGAAAGATCATGCCACGCGGCTGGTAGGCTCCAATGACATCGCCATATTTAATTTGTTAGGCAAAGGAACTGGTATCGCAAAATTTGTGAATAGCGCTCACTTCGGGCGAGTCAGCGATAATACATCATGCTGCAAAGCTTCATGTACACACGATAGTCAAGCAGGTCACAGCACAGGAAAAGTCCTATCATAGCAAATCGAAAGCAATAAATTGTTTTCAATAAACTGCCGATAAAAAAGCAAAATACAATTTTCAAAGTCACAGCGAAAGCAAAGCAGTTCGAAGGAAATCAAAAATTCCAAACCGAAGCAAAGCAAAAAATAAGAGTGCTGTTGCTGCTGTGCTGACAGTCTTTCAAACCCTGCATAAAAGTGTCTTGGAATCAATAAATTTATTTTTACTGACTCTTTTTAAAATTTTTTATTAGGTACTTTTGAAAGTTGAGCTCATCTTGAGTTTATAGAACTTTTTATTAAACAAGTAGTTTTTAAGGAAAGCACACAACCGACTTCAATTCTCATATACAAATTTAGGTGTACCGTTAATTTCTTCATGATCCAATCATCGGATCTAAACCAAATTACGGGACGACCCTTGAGGTGTCATCTTTCCAATAAAAAAAGAATTATTGAAATCGGTTCACGTGGTCCAAAGTTATGTATTCCGACGAATTGATAACCTCCCCTTTTTTTGAAGTCGGTTAAAAATGTTTGAGTTCTGTTATTCTTATGTAAATAAAGTGCAGTTTATGAATTTTAAACCGTTTATTTATTTATTACATACTGTACATAAAACTTGCATAAATGTATTTCAAAGAGCGTATTATCTGAAGCGAATTTTCAGTATATTCCGGTGACATATCTTCAGAAATATAAAACCCCCCCTAAAATATATTCCTGGGTGCGCCCCTGAGTAGCACGAAGTAAAAGGATTTTAATTCCACGCATTAATCTTACATTTTCTGGATCGATTCTTCCATTTAAATTTCAAAGAACACAATTTCCCATAATACCCGCGTTTGCTATGACTATTAATAAGTCCCAGGGGCAAACATGCGAAAAGATTGGCGTTCTTTTAAGAAGACCAGTTTTTGCACACGGGCAATTATACGTGGCTGCGAGTAGAGTTCGCTCTTTTGACGGCATAAAATTTTATGTTTCAAATCAAAACGGACAAGGAACTTTACTCAATGACAACAGGGTTTTTACAAAAAATATTGTATACAGAGAAGTTTTATGTAATCATTAATCACTCATAATTTAGTTAATTTTAATGTTTTTGTTAAACCCTATTTTACGTTTATTAATGAAATTGCTTTTTATTAATTTTTTATTTGGTTATTTTTGTAAATCAAATAAAACCAATACTAACACAAGTAAAAAAGTCTAAGTTCGGGCGGAGCCGAAACTTTAAATACCCGGCGCAAGTATTAAATATATGTTTTTCACCTTTCCGAAAGCTACCGCTACATGGTAAACCGAGGTGTATCCATTTTGAGTAAATTAGCGTCCTTAAATTTCGAAATATTGAAGTTTCAAGCATATCTGAAATTTACTGTTATATGAAAAGCGGCCGTAATTTTAGTTCGATTTCAATAAGTTTCAACGTTTTGCTTCTATGTGGCAAGTACAATAACCACACCGAGTTTGGTACAAATTGGTAGAACGGTTACCGAGATACATATATGTGATCATAAGTGGGCGGTGCCACGCCCATTTTTCAAAATTGTATCCTAAACGTATTTCTTGGTAACGAATTGTTGCAAGCATCAATTTTGAATAAATTAGCTTCAATAATTACTGATTTATCGAAGATTTCGTATTTCTCTAAATTACCGTTATATGGGATTATTGTCCTATTTTAAAAATTTTCGGCCATTTCGTATGTTATACCAAGGTTAACAACTGTGCCAAGTTTGGAAGAAATTGGTGCAGCGGTTACCAAGATATACACATGTAAACATAACTGGGCGTGGCTACGCCCATTTTCCAAAAATTTATAATATTCTTATTTTTCGTCTAAAACTTATTGTAAATATCAATTTTGAGTGAATAATCTTCAGTAGTTACTAAAATATCGCAGTATTCGTATTTCTGAAAATTACCGTTATATGGGAAGTGGGCGTGGTTATTGTCCAATTTTTAAAATTTTCGGCCATTTAGTATGCTGTATCAAGGCCAACAACTGTGCAAAGTTTGGAATAAATTGATGCAGCGGTTA
>NW_023466189.1:0-7819 GCF_013731165.1 Rhagoletis pomonella | reverse complement strand
CGAATCATATCGTTGTGAAGGACAGCAAACAAGTAGTACAATCGCTTACGGACGAAGACATCGCTACCATTCAGAAGTTGAGTAAAGATCCTCGGATTGCAGAAAGAATAATAGCTTCAATGGCCCCATCCATATATGGCCACGACTATATTAAACGCGCACTTGCGCTGGCTCTATTTGGTGGAGAGTCCAAAAACCCCGGTGATAAACACAAAGTTAGAGGCGACATAAACTTACTTATATGCGGCGGCCCAGGAACGGCAAAATCTCAGTTTCTTAAGTACACGGAAAAAATAGCGCCACGTGCAGTTTTCACGACCGGACAAGGGGCCAGTGCTGTAGGCGTGACTGCCTATGTTCGTCGAAATCCAATATCGCATGAATGGACTTTGGAGGCAGGCGCCCTGGTACTGGCGGATCAAGGTGTATGTCTTATTGATGAGTTTGACAAAATGAACGATCAGGATCGAACTTCCATTCACGAGGCCATGGAGCAGCAATCGATTTCCATATCAAAAGCTGGTATTGTGACGTCTCTACAAGCACGATGTACTGTTATTGCAGCTTCTAATCCGATCGGCGGCAAATAACACCAACATCGAGGGACTTAATCGAAGTAAGTACCCGATTAATTTGCTGGCTTTTCTGGGTAAACAGATTTTCCCAAATTGCTGCCTTTTCATTGATTGAGTAAGCAACGCCATAGTGAGTTATTCAATACCTACTTTTTGTTGTTAACCGTTTATTCGAGGCCTAATTGGTTTGTGTTTTTTATCAGGGATTGCTGGCATAACGACATGCTGCGTATCGTGCGATTACAAAGAACAAAACACAAACAAAAAGAAGCTGATTGTCACCGAACCGAACCCTTTTGGAGCCGAAGATATGTGAGTTTTTAAATATTTTTTTTGTATTATTTTAAATTGTGCCTTTCGGGCGGGTCTTACACTATAAACTGCCTACACAGTTTATACAATCTCTTCCAAATAAAGCGGATAGAAAACCAGCAAGCTTGAGAGGTTGAAGATTTTGAAACAAAAAACCATATCGGGTTAAACTTGCTAGTTTTCTACTGTTTGCTTTTATTCTGAGGCGGAGTAGTTCGCTACTTCTGCAGTTATTTTAATTATGGATTCAGATCTGAGGATGGTCGTTTTTGTATAGCCAGATCAACCCGGGGTAACTCGGGTAAGAACCATCACGCCAAATACAAAAAAAACTCAAAATATACTCCATGGTACTAAAAACAAGTTATCTCAAAAAAGGTTAGACATGGGATCCCTCCTACTACCTAGAAGTGGAATGTTGTGGTAAAAGGAAGTGGAATGTAGTAAAGTGGTGAGGGGTAATTTATGAGGCGGTTGTTGGCTCCGCGTTTCCATCGTTGTATGGCGGGAGTAGAACCAACTTCACCAGTGGTCTTGTGACTTGACCTTTCTCCGTCGAGATGTACACTACTCGTACTCTGCTGTCGGCACCAGGGTGTATGTTGACAACTCGTCCTAACCTCCACTCAGTGGGGGTTAAGTTGTCTTCCTTGATGACGACCAGATCACCACGTTTGATATTTTCTTTGGGATGCTTCCACTTAATGCGTTTTTGAAGTTCGGTTAGGTACTCTGTTTTCCATCGCCTACAGAAAGTTTGATTAAGTGCTTTGAGTTTTTGCCACCGATTCACTAGGGAGGCAGGAGTTTCATTAACGTCTAATTCTGGTGGGGCTAGAAGATGTCCACCGATGAGAAAATGGCCTGGAGTAAGCGGCTCCAGGTCAGTAGGGTTATTTGAAGAGGGACTCAGTGGCCGTGAATTGAGGCATGCCTCAATACGGCATAAAAGAGTACTAAGCTCTTCAAAGGTGTATTTGTGGGAGGACGCCATTTTTCTAAAGTGGCTTTTGAAGCTCTTTACGCCCGCTTCCCACAGTCCTCCCATGTGAGGCGCTGCAGCGGGTATAAAATGCCACGTCAGCATTTGATGATTGTATTTCGAGATAGTTTTTTCTCGGGTTTCAGACAGAAAAGCTTTAAATTCAGATCGTAAGGATCGTGAGGCTCCGACAAAGTTAGTGCCGTTGTCGGAGTAAATATTTCTCGGACATCCTCTTCTAGCCACGAACCGTGCGAACGCCGCTAGAAAAGATGGGGTACTAAGATCACTAGTAGCTTCTAAGTGAATCGCTTTTGTCGTGAAACAAACAAATAAACAGACATACCCTTTAGAAACTCGACAACCTCTGCCGCGGTAACTTTTAACATCAAAAGGTCCAGTAAAGTCTACCCCCGTATTGGTGGAAGCGCGAGTAAATGTAGTGCGTTCCGGGGGAAGAGTTCCCATAAGTTGAGTTTGTGACCGTTTTTTAAAGATAATGCATGTCTTACAATTATGGATAGTGGACCTGATCAAGTTCTTGACTTTGGGAATCCAGTATTGGGTACGGATGAGGCGTAGCATCAGTTGATTCTCTCCATGCAAGGAGACCTTGTGAATAAACGATACAATAAGGCGGGACAACCTGCTGTTATACGGGATAATGCTCGGGTGGCGTTCATTGTATGCTAAGTCCTGGGATGCTCCAAGGCGACCTCCGGCTCTGATGATGTCATGTTTGTCGATGAACGGATTAAGTGGAAGGATTTCACTCTTCGCATCGATTGGTTTTTTAGACTTCAAGTTTGCGTATTCTTCACCATAATAATGCTTCTGGTAGATTTTTATCAGGATTTCTGCCGTTGTTTTAATTTCATTAGATGAAATTAAACAAGAATTTTCCTGAAATGAAGCTTTTGTTTTGGAATGAGTTCTTCGATAGAATCTCATAACATATGATAAAACTCTCAAAGCTCTCGGTAGATCGGAAAAACGGTCAAGAATATCGATATCATTTGCTCTTGTTGTCGCATAAGTGTGTGCTTTTTTTTCTTCAACTTCTGTATGATAGTCTGTTCCTTGAGCGGGCCACTTGGAGTTGTCTTCTTGCAGCCAAGAAGGTCCCTGCCACCACAAAGAATTGTTGACCAATTCTGACGCAGGTAGTCCTCTGCTAGCCAAATCGGCTGGATTTGAGGCCGAGTCTACGTGTAGCCAGTCCTTCTCCCCTACTTTTTCTACGATTTTCGTAATTCGGTGGGCGACGAAGGTTGACCAAGAACAAGGCGGCTTTCGTATCCATGCGAGTACGATGGTCGAGTCCGTCCATAGATGTGTCTTCACTGGTCCTAGGTTGAGGTTGTTGATTATAGATTCTATGATTTCTGCGAGCAGTACTGCTCCGCAAAGCTCCAGTCGTGGTAGCGATATAGTTTTGACGGGGGTACTCTGGTTTTTGCCAAAAGTAGATTGACCAAAATTTTGTCATCTCTTTTGACACGCATATATGCCGTAGCCGCATATGCTTTTTCTGATGCGTCGCAGAAACCATGTATCTCTATGGTGTCTCCAGGTGAGAAGTATACCCATCGAGATATTCTGATATTATCTATTTCGTGGTAATGTCTCGTAAAATGCTGCCAACGTTCTAAAATAGTATCAGACACAGTCTCATCCCAGTCTGTGCCTTCTAGCCAAATACTTTGCATGAGTATTTTGGCTACGATGACTATTGGTGCGAGCCATCCCAGTGGATCGAAAAGCTTGGCAATCGCTGACAGCATCGCCCTTTTCGTAATAGTGTCGTGCTCCTCCAATGGTCTGACCATAAAATAAAACAAATCCGTATGAGCATTCCACCTTATGCCCAGAGCCTTAACCGTGCTGGTGTCTTCGAATGCTAAGAAATCTTCGCTCAGAAGGTCCGTTTTTGGGATGCCCTTAAGAATTTCCTGACAATTTGAGGTCCATTTCCGTAGTGGAAAACCAGCTGATCGTAACACTTCTGAGATTTCATCTCTTGCTTTAATGGTCGAGTCGACGCTATGTCCTCCAGCTAACACGTCATCCACATACATGCACTTTCGTAGTATGTTAGATGCTATTGGGAAAGAATTCTCTACATCGTCGGCTAATTGCAGAAGTGTCCTTATCGCGAGGTAAGGTGCGCTATTAATCCCGAAAGTGACAGTCTTTAATTCATATAGACTTACAGGCTCGTTCGGGTTTGTACGATAAACTATTCGCTGGTATTTGGTATGGTTGTTATTCACCCAAATTTGGCGGTACATCTTCTCGATGTCGCTATTAAAAACGTACCGATATAATCTCCAGCGGAGTATTAATATTGGAAGATCTGCTTGGAGTACTGGACCTGGGTAAAGTACGTCATTTAAACTTGTACCATTAGCCGTCTGGCTTGAGGCATTAAAGACGACCCGAACTTTTGTAGAGGTGCTTTCCGCCTTTATCACAGCGTGATGGGGTAGAAAGTAATTATCGGAAGAGTCTGCTGAAATGCTACCATTTATCCTGGACATGTGTCCCAGTGATTCATATTCTGTTAGTACCCTATCATACTCCTTTTGCAGGACGGGATCCTTGGTAAGCCGTGTCTAATTCCGGAAGAACTGAGAGCATGCTCTTTTAAGAGAGGGGCCTAGGCAAATGTTTGCTGGAAATTCCTGCCTAAATGGTAGCGAGACTACATATTTTCCATCTGGGTTTCTCTCAGTCGTTTTCCGATAAAGCTCTTCACAATACTTGTCGTCTTCGTTTAAATTTTTGTTTTTCGGTATATCTTCTAGTTCCCAGAAAGCTGTTAGTTGTTGATCCAAGGCAACTTCGCTATGATAAGAAACTATGTTGTTTGTTGGATTTGGTGCTTCTGTGCGACCGGTTAAAATCCAACCGAACACGGTTTCTTGGGCAAGAAGTGTACTGAGAACATTTTTCTTCAAGCCGCACAAAATAATTTGGGGATAAATGTCTCCGCCAAGTACTAGGTCTACTTCTTCGTTAACGTAGAACCTTTTATCTGCTAAAATCAGATCTGGAAATGCCTGCATAGTCATAGCGCTGATATGGCAGGATGGAAGATTTCCAGTTAATTTTGTCAGCACGAGCACTGTTGCATGTAGACGAAACAGTGGGTCAACAGGGGACCGTAGTTCTATGTTGCATGCCTCCTTGACCTGAGCAGAGGTTGAATTCGTTATGCCTGAAACTTTGGCATACATCTTCTTAGATGGCAGGTTGATTCTGCGTTTGAGTCGTTCTGTTATAAAGGAACACTCCGAACCAGAATCAATGAGTGCTCGTGCTGAAAAATCTGTACCATTGAGACGTATATTTACACGAGCCGTTCCTAAAAGTACACCTGAGTTCATATTTGCATAATTAGACTTAACGTTTTTGCTTTTACCGGAGTTAGTTTTATTGAAGTTACGCCTTGCTGCAGCTTGTTGCGAGGTTGAGGCAACATCTTTGGCAGAGCTCGGTGGCGTTTGAGGCGGTGTTGCCTTTGGCGGAATTGTCTGGGTGTGCAGGAGCGTATGATGTCGCGAGTGACACGTGCTGCAATTGAAAGGGCTTGTGCATCTTGACACAGTATGTCCAGAACTCAGACAATTCAGGCAAGCATTGTTGCTCTTTAAAAACTCTATCCTTTCAGTTGGCGTTAGCTTTAGGAAATGGGAACAGTGGCGTAATTTGTGCTCATTTGTTTGGCACATTTTACATGTGTACTTGGTTACGCTTGTTTGGAACGCGCCAAGTCTTTTTGTGGGGGCTTCTGGTGTTTTGCGGCTTTGACGCTTTTACAGACTTTGTGCCCTTTATGCCTGACATGGTTTCCAAGGTTTGAAACCTATTCGATAGGAACTTGTCCATGTCTTCCCACTTTGGTAAATCTTTCTTGTGATCTATGGTTTGTTCCCATAGAGCCAGCGTACAGTCGGGAAGTTTAGTTGAGCATAGATATACAATAATTGCATCCCAATTCGAGATGTCAATATTATGGCTCTTGAGCGCTGATAAACAATTATTTATATCGCGCTGCAACTTCTTCAGTGAGCTACCACACTCATTATCTATGGAAATTAGGTTGAAAAGAATTTTTAGTTGCGTATTTATGAGGATACGCTTATTTTCGTATCTCTCACACAGGTTATTCCAGGCCGTTTGAAAACCTTCATTGGTGAGTGGACATTTTCTTACTATGTCTTTGGCTTCCCCTTGAGTCTTCTGATTCAGGTGAAATAGTTTCTCCACAGGGGTCAGCCGCTTGTTTAGGATGTATATGGCTGTGAACATGTCACGGAACGATGGCCATGACAGATAGTCGCCCTTGAACACATCTGTGTCACACGGAGGAAGGTGAATATTGTGTTCACGAACCGACTGATCTTGTACATCCTTCTCTGCATTTACAAGCGTCTCAGACTGACTAGCCATTACCGACATGCATTTGACATAGCTGGAAAACGAGCCCTTATGTTTCCGTCTAATTGCTTTAATGTCATCTTTAGAAATTCCTTCTTTATTTATGATCGCGTCATAAGCTACTTTGGTCTTTTCCCACAAAGCCTTTAGTTCGTCTTGCTGTATTGCAAGGCCGTGTTTGTTTTGCTCTGTGGCTGGTGTGCTATTGTAATCTGATTCAAATTCGATTACAGATTCTGCCAAACGAATAAAGGTTTCCATTGCGGTAATTGATCTTCAGATTACTCTTTACGAATTAAAATTTGTTGTAGTTTTCGAAAGAAGTATGTTCACTATAAATAGGAATAGACCATGTATATTCCAAACTGTCGTATATGCATACATGCACAGCGAAACTTTTGCCAAATTGTCGAAAAGAGTATAAGAGTACCAACGTAGCTTGTTTAAACTCTACGAGCCAAAACCCAGAAGCAGTCAAGAAAACACTACGATTTAAAATTGATATCTCTTTCAGAAAATTGATGATTTTTTTTATTTTTTCAGAAAAGTGATAAGCATATGTATGTATATATATGTTTATGTGCTACTCGCCACCCAACACTGCCGACGAAGGTATATATATATATGTATAAGCATATATGTATGCACAAATTCGTGTGTACACCCAACGCAACGTCGTCAAAACTAATCCAAATGGACTTAATTTAAATTTTTACCAGCAAATATTTCGCAAATGGACTGAATTTAGCGTGGTGAAGTGATTTTTGTGAAAAAAAATGTGAAGGAAATTAAAAATTTGAGGTTATGTGACCTCAAACACAGTGAATCAGTGTAATGCAAATTTAAGAAATGTGCTGCACGAATTAAATTGCTTATGCACAACGAAATTGAAAGTGAAATTTATCGGCGCTTTGTTAACTCGAGTAGCAAATCGAATGTGGCAAGTGGCAAAATACCAAAAAATTGTTGCAATATGTAGTGAGCCGGAAAGAAATGTGTGCTGCACTTTGATATTTAAGTTACATATATGCCACTGTTCACTGTGATATGTGTAGATTGCACGGTGCACCAATTACGAACTGTTAATGTCGATGGACACTCTTCACTGCGGTTATTTGCACAAGTTCAACTTTTTTTTTTTTTCGTTTTTTCTCACAAATCACTTCAACTCGCTTGGATTCACTTTGAGGTTATATCTGGTAATTTTTT
The DNA here is from genome assembly GCF_013731165.1 of Rhagoletis pomonella. NCBI lineage: Eukaryota > Metazoa > Arthropoda > Insecta > Diptera > Tephritidae > Rhagoletis > Rhagoletis pomonella. The sequence goes on along the minus strand of NW_023466189.1, from coordinate 298 downwards.
TGTGCACTTGAATTTGTAACCACGTACCTTAGTTTCCTAGTAGCTGGTGAAACTGCTTGTTGGACGATGATGTTATCAATGTTTTTCTGGTTCGTGGCACGAATTAGTGTGGCTGTGGCTGTAGCAGGATCGCTGTTATGTGCAGCTTGATGTGACCAAATTCCTTTTTCGTAAAAGTGGCTCAATTACTTTTTGGGTTCGCTTTTTCTTCTAGTGTGGACTGTATGTTGGTTTCCCGGCTCGAAGGACCAATAAAAACGTCAGTGTGACGCAGTGCGGCTCAAGTGCGGTGCGCAAA